>NW_015115123.1:29416-32109 GCF_001443285.1 Poecilia latipinna
CAACACACACATCCACCAGCAAAAGGTCAAAATTTTAAATGTTTCCACTCAGAGCAAAGTAGAAGTGAAGTCAAATTCCATGTTTGTGGAACAACATGATGAACAAAGTTTATTTTGATTACATGCCTAAATCTACCAGTGGTATGAATAATGTTGTACTTTGCTGTAACTTGAACTTATCTGAAACTTTCCAAAGCTTTCCAAAACTTGAAAGGAAACTTTGATGGACCTCACCTGGAACTTTTCCAGAACTTACTAGACAGTTTCTAAGAACTTTTCTGAAACATCCCTCTTACTTTCTTGATTGGGTTATTTGTTAACCTCTAATCTTTTGCCACATTTCTGTAATGCACATCAATTATTAGACAAATAGCGACTAATGATATGTAAAAAAGTGAGACTGCCAGATGCTTTCATTCACTAACCTTTATGTTTTCCAAAACTTCTTTGAAGACTGATAATATTACCGTTATTTTTAGTAGTAGTAGAACCAAAATCAGGTGTTTGGCAAACATGAAGTGCTGGAGAATTTCCATTCTGATCAGAGAAACAATGCTGGAGCAAATGAAAATGCCAAAATTCTGCCAAAGTTCAGTTTTGTCAAATCACAATTTTATTCACAAGCATCACCAAAGTTTAAAATTGTAGAGAGAGAAGTTTTAAACCTTTGGGTAAGGTGCCGGACGTAAGGTTCCTCCACCTCACTCAAGGAACAGAGTTCATTAAATCACTGATTTTTTTTTACGTAAAATATGACTCTAATTTGTTACAGCTAATTTAAATTTGTTCTAATTTGAATGATTCTGAAATGAGAATTACAGCTTGAGCAAAACTAGTAAAATTAGCTGTAACAAATTAGAGTAATTTTTTAAAAGTTGGTACAAGGAAACATTTTTCCAGTGTGCTTTGATTCCCATAGTTTCATCTCTTTTAGATTCCCAGTTGTCTCATGTTGATTTTTTATTTGCAAATTTATTGAGCTCAGACATGGAAATTCATAGAAATATTGTGACCTATTAACCTAATTATGACTATGTAGACATTTCCATGCCGCTGGGAGTGGAGACGTTTTCTCACACTTATGACACATGAGTGACTGATGCCTTGTTGGTCTCTGATTGGTTGATGCTGGAAAATGACCAAATCTGTCCCTGCTTCCTCTGCTTTGGGTGGAATTTCAGAAAATCTGGCTCTCTGCCTGCTCTTTTGCAGCTCTGCACTAACAACAGTTTGTAAACTCTTAGGGGATGAACCGTTATGGATCACTGAACATGATTCTCTGGTGACATGTCCCTCTGCTGATGGAGACAAAGGGTTCTGGCTGGATTCCCTTCCCCTGCTGAGGCTGGCTGCTGCCCAGGGGAGCTGATGCAGATGAGAGGATGCTGCTCCTGGGGGAGGGAGTTACTGAATGAGTTGATGTGTCTAATATGTGAAGTTATTGTAAGAGACTCTGATACCTCCACTGGGACCTACAGGAGCAGGGATGCTGCTTTATTACCGTGCAAACAAATAATTGAAGCCACAAGTTTATGGCATTATGCAGTGGGAATCCAACTCTTGTTAGGTTGCCATGAGTAACAGTGAGACCTTTCAGGAGTGAGACAAGCAAACATTACAGAACGCCTGCTCACAAACAGGTGTTCTCCCATGGAACTGCAGTTTGCACATTATTCATCTGCATAGCTTTGTGATGACCAAGCCGTCTGGTCCCTTCCTGGAGCCGGCAGACGAGTTCTACTGTAAGCATGGAAGACCTCCCAGTGTGGAGCCACAAACACACTCAGCTTCTCTCTGTGTGTCTTCACTGTCTGCTACATTCAACTTTATAGTTTCACTTGGTTGAAGCTCAGTGACCCTGTAAATGAAAAGTTTAAGGAGGATGAATATTTATCTTTCAGCATCACCACTGTGACTGGATGAAAACATGTCATCCATGTTTCTGACTCCTCATTTGGAGTGTAAAGATATTTTTAATTATTCATATTTTGTTCACATTAAATTGAACATATTAACTTGAGATAAGAGGATTATAAAAGTGTTCGTGTCATAAGGTGTGGTGGATGAGGTGAGGAGGAGAGATGCCGAGACCCAGGTAGGATGAGAAGATGGTGATTTAATGATGAATGTAGCTCAACGTAGTCCAAGACAGGCAGCACTTCAGGAACAAATAACACATAGCTAAGCCAGTAGCACTGAATACAAAGACTGACAAAACTGGAGCAAACGTCGACCAGGACTTAATCAGTACAACTGATACAACGGACAGACTGACAAACGTTTGACGTTAGACAATTGAAATGCTAAGACAACTGACAAGGACCCGACGAGAGACAAAGACAACAGGTGGACTTAAATACACAGGGGGGTAATCAAGGGAACGAGACACACCTGGGAACAATCAACGGGGAGGACAGAGACTCAGGGAACAGGAAAACAATACACAGAGAAATAACTCAAAAATAACACACAGAAACACGGATCATGACAGTTCACTTCTTCCTTCTCCTTTTCAAACAGAAAAGTGTGAGATAATTTGTTCTTGTTTATGTTTGCACATGTTTACTTTTCTTTGTTTTTAAAAACATGTTTGAAAAATATGAATAAATACAATATAAGACAATATAATTTACAAAGCACTTCAAACAACACAGTTGGCCAAAGAGTCGTATGAAACAGACATAAAACCAAAA
>NW_015115123.1:38086-39200 GCF_001443285.1 Poecilia latipinna
TTCATGACAGGTTTTTATGACAGTGTCATGTCAGTCTTATTCACCCCCCTTCAAATACTTCAGTCCTTCCTTAGTAAATCTAGTTTATTATGTTTATTTGTTGTCTAGTTATTCCTTCTTTCTCTAGTTTAGTATCTTAGATCTATTTATACTTTAGTGTTAGATTTATTTACCCCCTTGCCTCTCTCCCTCTCTCTCCCTCTCTCTCTCTCTCTCTTTGCTCTCCTCTGGCTCCTTGTGGTTTTCTTGTAAGTTTTTCTCATCTTTTTTTATTATTAAACTTTCACCTCCACTCTGGAAGATTTAAAGAGGTCTGAATGCTGTCCTTACCCAGTGTAGATATGGACTTTGGGCCATTTTAACGTGAACATGCTGGGCTCTGTAGACCTCTAACAGGTTATGTTCCAGGCAGAGAAACTGTTCCAGTTTGTATTTGTATTCCTTTTGCTTTTATTTTGTTGGTCATAGGGTTTTTTTTATATAAAGTACATGCTTCACATTGCAGTATGTACTCTTATAGAGTTCTGCCTAAGAATGGTAACATAGTGATGCTACATAGTTGACCTCTTACGTATGTGTGTGTTTAATGTATATGAACTCTTTTCCCAGTCCTTCCTATAATTAGTGTTTCTGTTTCATATGTGCCAAGTCCTCCAGCAGCTGGGAGCCAGCTGCAGTCTGTCCTGCTGCTCCGCCTCAGCAGGACAGACTGCTGGAGGTGGTTCTGCTTTAAAACCACCAGCACACCGACCAGTCTGCCACAGCCCTGCAAACTGGTGACATCAAATTCTCTGCATGCCAATTTAACATAAGGTATAAAAAGAGAGGGAAATATATCTCTTGAGCTTTTCTGCTGTAAACTGACATTAATTATGTAACGAGCAGAGTCGCCGTCACACTGGGTGACAGGCAGCTGCAGCTGTAAAACTGGGCTCCACTCTTGTTAAAGGAAACATTTCGCACTGTAAAAACACAAAAGTATTTTTGGTGTAGTTTCAAATGCACATACCTAAAATAAGACAAAATGAACGTACAATTAACTAGGGCTGAAACGATTCCTCGAATGATTCGAGTACCTCGATTACTAAAATTCCTCGAGGAAAATTTACCTGCC
>NW_015115123.1:43404-68124 GCF_001443285.1 Poecilia latipinna
AATTAACATTTCAGCAAAATATAGGAGTTGGTTTGTTAAATCCAATATGGCAGACAGAGGGAAAAGCATCCCGACCAATCCAGTCCCTCCTTCTACTGTAGAGAACGATTACAGGTAAAAAAAATAATATAGTGACATCAAGTAACCCCTAACCACACCACAAGAACATGCAAACCATATCCCACACATACTAACAGCTACTTGTTACACATTAATTGTTGGTTTTCTTTTTGTTTAGGAGTTCTTTGGTTCAGTTTGTATTTATTTAATTTTTTTAATCCAGTTATAAAAACCTCAGAATCATAAGCCCAGATTTAAACAATTGTCCTTAAATAGTTTAGTGGAGTTGTGTCACATCCCGGCCTGCAGACGTCACCTGGCATTCCTTCTGTAGCCTTTTAATTACATGGGAACGAAAACATGAATGAAACAGGATCTGTTCTAATCCTCAATTTACTAAACTGTGTTTTAGCAGACTTTATGTTTTGCTGAATCCTTTGGGACAGCTCTATTATGGATTATAAATATTAATGGCTGCTTCAACCTAACAAGAATGACAAAGAGGAGCCAGAGGGTTTTCTTCTTGATACTGACTAACACCTGATTCCTGGACAGACTCCTCTGACAGCCAGAGCTTCACATGGGAACCTACCAGACAGACCACAGCGTCTCAGTAATTACAAAAGTATTCACACCCATTGAAATTTTCCACATTTTGTCCCATTCCAACCAGAGTATGCTAAAGCAACACCAACAGCTTTCTAGATTTGAAAAACTTGTAGAGAGAAAACAAATGATGCACAATTCAGATACAAAACCCTAAAAGATCATGCCTTTTGGTTTTGCAAAGAATAAAGCTTTTTTTCTTTGTTTCCAATCTGTTTCCTCACTGCAATGAAGTTTTCAGGATGATGTGCAATGTTAGCTTTCCTCCACACATTGTGCCTTTGAGCAACAAACTACATACAGTGATCCCTCACTGTATGTTCACCTTTCACGACCTCGCTGCTTTGCGGATTTTTTTGTGCAGTTTTTTTTCACCATCCTAACTGTATGGCAATAGGGGTGGCAATATCATGTAGTGCTGTTTGGCTGCAGAAGAAACTGGTGCACTTCATAAAATAGATACCGGCATGAAGAAAGAACATTATGGAGAAATATTGGAGCAACATCTAAAAAAACAGCCAGGAAATAAAAAGATTGGACACAAAGTGGTCTTCCAAATGGACAACAAACTTAAGCATGAGGCCAAAGTGGTTATGAAATCACTTCAGGACAACAAATTCAAGTTTTTAGTGTGGCCATCACAAAGTCCTGATCTCAGTCCTATAGAGAAATGGTGTGTGTGTGAGTGAGGCGAAAACAAGCTCAGTTCTGTCAGGAGGAATGGACCAGAACTCCAGATTGTGGAAGGAAACCCAGAAGGTTTGACTAACAGTTTGATGTCATCCTGACCAAATTCAAGAAAAGCTACAAAAACAATTTCTAAATAAAAAAAATGTCCTTGCTAAGTTTTCTGGCATTTAGTAAATAGAAATAATTTCCATAATTCTAACTAAGCTAATATAAGAAAAGTTTGGTTTGATTTAACTTCAGACAGCTAGAAAAATATGTATCTTTTTATTTTTATATTGTGTAAATATCTAATTTCAGCTGTAAATGAAATATTATGTGATTAAAAGTAGGGGGCATTCCTCCATCATCTGCTTCAGGTCAGGATCTTACATGAGGTCAGAACCGTTCCAGTGGAGAGAATCTGTCAAAGCTACAACCTGACAGATGTTAATGTCTGAAAATGTACTTGTGATTGACAAGGTCATGACTGAGAATCCATCAAGCCATGACTTACTTTTAAATAAAGCTGTCTGACGTTAATAGTTGGAGCAGCAGCATCACTACTTTGTAATTTGCCTGCTGGAAGCTGAAAATGTGCAGGTGTGTGAATAAATCTTTAAGGAACCTACTTAACCTTATGCTGTCATGTTCACTAAAAGCAGCAAAAGGAATGAAGAATGAAAAGCTAATCTTTCAACCTTCTGCCATCGAGTCAGCCTGAACACCGGGATGCACTAACAGATGTTTGAGATTTTATTGCAGAACCTTCCAGGCACCCATTAGGCTTCCATCGGTGTTGACATTGTGTCCAAACTGCAGCCAGTCACGCTTTGCTCTTCAGAGGCTCTGTGAGATTTTTCTGTTTCTTTCCAGGTATCTGTAACTGTTTGGGGACAGATGGACACAGATCCCTGCACGGTGGTTTAAATGCCACTTTTCTTCAGATAAATGTGATTTTTGTTGAGAAAATAGTCTGGATTATTCTTCACTGTCAACTATGACCCACAACACTTAAACTGATAACTCTGAACTTTATAAACCACCTGCCAATCATGAAGGCATCTGTGACGGATCATTAGTCATGAAACAGACAGTAAGTCAAGATGTTACAATCCCAGTGTGGATGATTGTTTTGCATGGAAGTAATGCCTTGTGTATCTGTTTCCTCTAATGTGATTGGATGCTGCTTCCTTGGTTTAAAGCCAACCAATTAGTGTTGCACTATTTAATGGCTGTGAAGCTGCACTTCAGTGCTTTGTGGCCACTTGACTGCTGTGGTTCAGGCTTAAACGTCTCTTTGATCTTGTCTTGAATAATGTAACTTTGGTCAGGCTGCTTTTGGAGGAAGGAACTGTCCTTTAGCTTAAACTGAATCTTCTCCTGGGGGTTATTTTGTAGGTGTAGATATTTTGTTTTCATTTGGAGTTCAGCGTTTTCATTCAGTGTGGTTTTATTTATTATGCTGTCTAGAACTGCACCGAAATCAACTTAAAAACATAGCAGGAAATAAACACCTTAAATGCCATCTTGACTCCTCATTCACTGTCTAGAGTTACACTAGTCCCTTATGTCCACTAGACCAAAGCAGGGGATGCAACATAATTGGGGGCTCATCCGGGATTAAATCCTTTTCTTCTTGAATCAGATTTTTCATTATAACAACAGAGCAGAGAAATGTACACATAACTGAGGATTCCATCCCACCACCACTCAAAAGCAATATGCCATTTTAACTTCTACACTTCAGGTAGAAACCTATACTTGACGCAGAGGGAGGTATGTAGCTGTTTCTTCTCAGGAACCACTGGTTACAAGTTTAGGGGGGTGAGTTTCATTCCAGCACCTTCACACTTGGCTGTGAACGGCTCCAGTGCATGATAGGATGATACCAGTAGACCCACATCACCTCCAAAAGACAGATGTGAGACCCTGAGGGTCCCAGAACAAACACTCTCCACTTCACAACTACGCTTTGACATCCTGTCTGTTAACAGGATGCAAGACACAAAGGAAAACACAGTCCAACTTGCTAAGGTCAACTTTCTGACACTGTTTTATTTTTTCTTTGCATTTAGGTCTGGACTTTGATTAGGCCATTCTATCACATGAATCTGCTTGGATGTGAATGGTTGCAGCTCCAGCATATGCTGGCTGTCCTGCTGGAACGTGGCCCTCAGCTCCAGTCTCAGGTCTTCTGCTCTGTAAGACTCGGGGAACTTGACGTCAGTGAACTCACTTCTGTGTTTCTTTCAAAAACAAACATCAAGCATCTGCTGCCAAGATGAGGACATCCTGTGATTTAGGCAAATACAGCCCTGCATCCTACAGTTAGTATGTGTAACTACTAAAGATGCTTTTTCTTATTTCAGAATGGTGTGTGGTATAGGAAGCTATGACAAACCATTGGTTTTGGTTCTTCCTATTAAAACAGCCTCTCTTTCCTCTGCTGAAGCACATTTACTTTCAAAAGACTTTTACAGCCTCAGTATTTGTAGGCCTTTCACGAAAGCACATTGTTGCTTTTCCACCAAATTCCTGTGGTCCGTGATCCTCTCATCATAGACCAAACCTCATGAAAATAAATAATTTATTTCACGGGGATGTCTAATTATACTTTGATTTAAAGCAATAAAACTTTTATAAAGACCCACTAAATATAACTGAGTCAAATCTCATTCAGTCGGTGAGCTGGACGTGTTGAAGTTCTCTAGATTTCAACAAACAAGCATGGAAAATGTCACAAAGCCGGAGTGGAACGTAAAATTTGATTGGGATAACATCATAAACACCAGGAGTGATGTGCTGCTACCTGCATTCCTTTGAATTCAGTTCTGTTCATTCAGATGTTAGACGGCTGCTAAATCACAAATTCATCTGAAAGCTGAAGCTAGAACTTTACATACACTGGATAAAAAGATGTTTCTCCCTCCTGTTGTAGGTCTGGGTTACCAAGATTATCTTTATTTGCTAAAAGTGAGAAAAATAATTACATCAAGTTTACAAGTTCACATCCATTTCCTCAGTATTGCCTATGAAATCTTTTTAGTGAATTGCACCAGTTTCTCTTGCAACAAAACATCCTTTGCAACCTGGGATTATTATCAATGAAGAAATGAATAAAGACGATATAAATAAAATAGAATAATAATAAAATCCAGTAAATACCTGGATTTTACTCAACATCCTGATAAATTCTAGATGACATGATGGAAGTTGTTGTAGTTGTTCATTTATAGCTTAAATTAAAAGATTAATTAGCCTCAGAAAATGTTCAAAGAGAAGACAAAGTAAAAGTATTATATTGTTAGTTGAGCTGCATGTTTTCTCTCAGGAACGTTGATGTTACGTAAGTCATTGATGAGGATTGATCTTGTAGTTTATTAAAATAAACTCAATCTGATAGTGAATTTAGGCTCATTAGCTGTTTGGTCAAGTTTTAAATGAAATGAAAGTAATAACTTTTTATGCTGCACTCCACTAACAGAAACATGTAAACAGAGATTTTATATTTCTGTATCCAGATTTTAATGAACCATGACAGATTTATGCTTCTCCTCTGAGGTTTCATCAGGTTTCCCACCTAGAAAATTCTGCTCCTGTGAGAGGAAATGTCCAAACTGTTTCCAGTTGCAAACACAAAAATATAGGTCATCTGGAAGTAAGATTATTACTTTTTGTTGATTGTAAAATCTTCTCAGTTCTGGCATGGTGTCCACTTCCTCTGTTTAGACAGCTTGGTCTGCTCGCTGGTATCAGGGTGTCAGCTTGATCTTTTTCACTGCAACAGCTTCATGCAGCTGACCTGTAAAAATCTCAGCCATTAAACTCAAAGCTGCTGAAGTGGCTGAAAGTCTGCCTTGGTGATAACTCCTCAGGTTTTCCTGCTTCTCATTTAAAAATCACTTATGAGTCTCTGTCAAACTGTCCATCACAGTATCATCTTCAAGAACATAAGTGAAATTAAGGTAACACTTTATTTGAAGGGTTGTGCATAAAACTGACATGACACTGTCATAAATATGACATAACACCTGTCATGAACATAAATGAGTCTTTATGAATGTTTATGACAGTGTCATGTCAAATAAAGTGTGACCTAAATTAATAACCTGCTGTTATGAAAAGTTGATCATCCTCTACCTGCAAAAGTTTTCACACCCCTTTTAACTTTTCAGCATTTTGTGCCTCATGAGCCACAAACAGAACAACACAGAGGAGGCTAGCAGTGGCACGGAAACAATAATAGATATAATATATCCAGTCTATAAATATTAGGGCTGCAATTAATGATTATTTTGGTTACCGGTTATTCTATCAATTATTCTTATGATTAATCAATTAATCAGATTTTAAAAATGGCACATAGTGCAGATTTTTCAGTTCACCACTTTAGCCTGTTTTACACAACATTAGATTATTATGTCAAAAGATACAAATAAGCAAATAATCCAGTTAGCTTTTTCAATAATAAAATAGAAATTGTAGAGCCTAAAATGCATTGACAGCATTCCTTTAGTGAACAGGATGATAAAACATACTGTCTATTAATCTGTTTCTTTTTTGATAATTTAATAACAAAATCTGCTTAATGGTTGTTGTTGTTCACAAAAAGAAGATTTTTCATCTTTAATACAAGATGTAAATACTTTTCTACAGTTTTGACTTTCTGCTTGTTTCAAGAAGCGGCCATTTTTAGAGTTTCTGTATTCTAGCTAACAATTAATCGATTAATACATTTGTTGACAATTATTTCAGTAATCAATTAATCACAATTTGAATAATTGTTTCATCCTAAGAAATGTACATCTGTTTTGCAATGGGAATCGTTTTTTCAGGATCATGTGCAAGGTCAGTGTTCTCCACTTTTTATGTTAACCAAAAAGTTCAGCTTTGGTCTAATTTGAGAAGCAGGTCACAAAGAGCTAACAGCAGGTTTAGTTTGGTTGCTGCTCCAGACTTCTAGTGACTGGAGCAACAAATTGTGATGAAATGTGATGGACATTAGTCCTTCTCTGATCTTCAGTGCAGCACTGTAAAGCTGTGTTTGTAAAAGTGGAACAATGCCCAAGTGATGAGCACCAGCAAAGGAACTTGAAAAGCTAAAGTTTCCAGACTGAGGAGAGCCAGTTCTGATCGGAGAAAAAAAAATCCACTGTGAGGCTCACTGAGCTGTCCGTCCTCAGGCGGTCTTTGTCAGCTTTAGTTTTTCCTGGGTGGGCCGTTGTTGTTCTGCCTGGATGTGTCTGTGCCTGTTTGTTCAGAATCCTCTGCATGCTGGTTATGTGTGAGTCAGGGTTAATAAGAGGTCTGTGTTGGTTACTCCAGCAGCCAGCTGCCCTCTCTTTACACCGACACACCACAATGAAAAACAATGTTTTCTTACACCTTTTACTCGGATATAAGAGCTTACAGCTGAACTCAGCAGATGCCTTCTGTCTGTTTTATCATAAGTCCTGAAAATACCTGTTAATTCATCTCAATAAAGCTGTTCTCACACAGGAGACATAAAGGTGAACCACATGTTTACATGCAGTGTAAAAAAAACTGCCTGGCATTACATTAGATTACAGCTGGTTTGATAATGTTCATTCAAATTATTTCTGTTTGCTAAATGTCAGAATAATGAGAGATTTTTACTGAATTTAATTAAACATGCATTAAATTAAATTAAATTTAGTTTTATTTATGTTGCACCAGTTCACAACAAATGTTGTCTTGACACATTTTACAGAAAATTAAACAAGAAAAACTACAGTTAGGGACCACAGCCAAATATCTCAAATCTGCCCAAAACACATCACTGCTTGAATTATTCCTCTCAGCTGGTCTGTGTTCAGCTGCTGAAGTCAGTCTTTGTCATTCTAATCAAAGTTATTCAAGCAACACTTCAGCAGCATTCCTGCCTCAGCAGCAGTATGCCTGGCTGTGGGAGCAAATGTTCTGCCCTCCTTCAAACTTTCCTTGCTCCTCCCGCTGCGTCTCCAGCCATCGCTCTGCAGCTGCTCCTTCACTCGCTTCAGACTGGGAGTGAGGAGAGCACACTGCTGCTTGGATCTAACACCATCTTTTTTTTTTTTTTTTAATTCCAGCTCCAGTCTGTAACTTCAGCTTGTCTTTTTATCAGTTTGTGATCTTTAGCTTTGTGTTCACACGTGACAAAATGGGACATGAGAGGCTTCCTGCAGAAAGGTTTTCAGTACTTTAAGGTAAGAGCAACTGTATATTGTAACAATGAGTTAGGTTTAAGCAACAATTTGCATTTTTTTCACATTGTGACTGAAGTGACACCATCTTCACATTCATTGCAACATGTTTAACATGAGAAGTCAGTCTGTAAATTAAAGAGGAGGTCAGCTGAATCAAGCAGATCACAGACTTTCCAACATTGTGGTTGTTGCAGTCGGGTCCTCCAAGCAGCTGCTGTGTCTGTCTCTCTGGATGAAGATGGAGCGCTCCACCCTCTGGGTCCTCCAGACTCTGCTGGTGCTCCTGTCCCCTGTGGGGTCTGCTCCCTGCCCCCGGCCCTGCTCCTGCCCTCAGCCTGCCGAGCTCCACTGCACGTTCCGCTCTCTCCTCACCGTCCCAGCAGCGGTACCCAAGCACGTGAAGCGCATAAACTTGGGGTCAGTGGGTGTTTTTTTTTCCATCCTTGGCCCTATCAGGATGCATTAAGAGTGTTTAGGTTGATGTTTCCAGTGCAGGTTTGTTCAATTGTCCTCACAGGTTGTGTTGTTTCAGGTTCAACAGTATTCAAAAAATAAGTGACACTTCACTGTCTGGGCTGGGGAAGCTGGAGCTGCTCATGGTCCATGGAAACAACATTCACTCTCTGCCTGATGGAGCCTTCAGGGACCTGGCATCACTTCAGGTACATCACTCAATCAATCAATCAATCAATCAATCAATCAATCAATCAATCAATCAATCAATCAGCACATCCAATAGAGGTGGGCATGTATTGTATCGTTGAACATTTATCGTAATAAACTTGAAATAAACATTTTGATTTATCATTGTCAAAATAAATTCCAGTTGATGTTTGAAAATCCTGAAAACTGTTTTGTTGGGATTGTATCAAGTATCGACTCAAAAGTGCTGAACAGAAATGCAGAAATTAAGAAAATGTTCATTTCACCAGTACCTGGTTCACAGAAAACATCAGCAGTGCCTATGCAGGACTTTTTATGTTGGAAAAAAGATAAATGGGTAGAAGTCATAGTGTTTGCAGTATTTACCACTTTACCAAACAGGCATTCACTCATTCTAACACCAGTAAGCAGATCAGTGGGACTTTGGGTTGAGTGTCAGTCATCAGTCTGGTTACAAAATGACTTTTCTGTCTCTTAGCCACCATCGCCCCAAAAAGTAAGTAGTGAAGTTACATTCAGAAGAAAAGAAATGCAGTTTTAATAACTGAAAGTTTTGATAACCTTTAATAACCATTCTACAATTTCTGAAAGGCCATCAGTTCACATTAAACCAGCTGATCTGTAAAGTGGAATGATTACAGATTTAAAATTTTGCAAAAATTTCCTTCATACTTAGTTCCTGTATTTTTCAAAGTTTTTACTCATAACTTGGTTTATGGACTAAACTGCATTGATTCCTTCATACATGTGAACTAGCTGCGTTTTAACAGACAGATGGTCTGAATTTTACTTCAGTGGCGCCATTAGAAATATTTTAGCCGAGTTAAAACACTGACATGTCCAATACTTTCCCATTTATTATTATTTATGTTGGGTTTATGTTGCATCAAGTATTTCTGAAACATAAGATTAGAAATATTTTTTTTATCACTCATTCAAAAAACATTGTTGCGGTTCTTGTTTTAATTTCCATGTAATTGTCTTGATAATCTGGTTAATATTGGAACTTTTCTGTTATACTTGTTGGTTCAGATGCTGAAGATGAGCTACAACAAGCTGAAGGAAATCAACAGGCACACTCTGCAGGGGCTGTGGTCTGTGGCCAGGCTGCACTTGGATCACAACCAGATAGAACTCATCCATCCAGACGCTTTCCAGGGACTCACTTCCTTACGTTTTCTGCAGCTGGAGGGAAACCAGCTTCAACAACTGCATCCTGCCACCTTCACCACCTTCACTCTGATGGGCCAGTTCTACATCTCTACCGTGCGACACCTCTACCTATCTGACAATGCACTCACATCCCTCCCGTCACAGCTGGTGGAGACCATGCCACAGCTTGAGAACCTGTACTTCCATGGGAACCCCTGGACCTGTGACTGCAGCATGAGTTGGTTGCATGACTGGGAAAAAACTTCACCAGGTCAGATTGTAATTATTCTTGTTATTCTTTCACACCTGATAGTCCAGTAGACTCTGTTTGATTGGGGACTAAGACTGCAACACTTGTTACATTTTCATCTTGTGTTGTTCGCTTTTTCACACTGCACTGTGTCAAACAATCCAAACTCTTTGAAGACCTTAATCACACCCTCACCTGAGGAGGCGCTCCACCGAGAACTACTGAAGGAAACAACATGAAAACTCTGAAGACACTGAGCACAACTTCCTCCTTCGCTCCTTAGCAGATGTAAACAAAATGGAGTGGCGTCAGATTTTAGCGTCTGTTGGATTTCTCCTTTGCTTTTGGTAAAAAACCACAAGCCATTTGTCCAGTTAGACTCATGTTGATTTTTGTTGTCTTTAACCAGAACGCTGTGTGCTACAGTTTGGTTCCTTCTTTTGGCACAATCTCTGGTCCGCTTGGTGTTCACATTCAAACTGCACTAGATTTCACTTCAGACCTAAAGAATGACATCTAGATTTGTAGGTGAACCAGAGTTTGCTTCTTTGGTCAGAGTTTGAGTTCACATTCATAAACAAACCAAGTTTTATAGTGAGACAAAGAAGAGTTCAATTAGGCAGGGCTGCTGTGAATACACCTTATTCGTGTTATTTTTATAATTCCATGTTAACTCTATGTTAACTCTGTTCTTCTTTTTTCTGCTCTAGGAGTTCTGAAATGTAAAAAGGACAGAGCCCTTCCAGGTGGCCAGCTGTGTCCAATGTGTTCTTCTCCCATACAAGTGAAGGAAAATGAACTCCAAGCTGCTCATCCTCTGGTTTGCAGTAGCCCAGTCATCAGCTTCCTTCATAGAACTACATCACTAGAAGATTCTGAGAGTGAGACACTGACCTCAGAGGACTTTAAGGAGCCCATTGGTAACATATCCCTTGGCCTCTCTGATGAGCATGGGAATGAGATAGATCTGGAGTGCAGTGCTCACAAGCTAAAAGAACTTGCTAAGGTAAGCTGGGAGCAGGTCAACCAGCTTCAGCTGGTCGCAAACATCACCTTGTCAGTAGACCTTCAGTGCTCTGTTGACAGGGAAAAATACGAGCAGCTGTGGAGACTGATTGCATACTACAGCAACATTCCAGCCCATTTAAAACAAGGAGTCACTCCAAGCCACGATCTGTACCCAGCACATGTATATAACCAGGACTCTGTGCAGGATGCCCAGTACTACACAGGTCTTAAAGTCAAAGTGTTGGCCCAGCCTGGATGGCTGATGCAACCAAGCATAGAACTACAACTGAACCGGCCTCAGTCATCAACCAGCATGGTAAAGTTAATTCTAAGGATGAACCTTTCAGAGACAGTGGACACTGAACTTCAGCAAAGACTCCGGAGGAACTGGGTCATGATCGAGTCAACAAACAGAACACAGAAAGCTATGAGTGTTATCCTTGGAAGTTCAAATGAAATGACCTGTAACGTGTACAGTTCTGACCTGCCAGTAATTCAGTGGATGCTGCCAGACGGTTCCAAACTGAACAGCCCATTTAGGAGTCCTGACAACAGGGTTTCAGTTTCCAGAGATGGAAGGTTGAAAATTAAAGCCGTAACTCACAAAGACACTGGAGCTTACTACTGCATCGCCAAGGTTCAAGGAGATTTTGCAGTGCTTTCCTTCTATCTCACTGTCCAGGAATCCTCTAGTCCCCCCACAGGGGAGGACACATCAATTACATCAATAGAGGAATTTGCAGGAAACTCCATTTCTCTGGACTGTACAGCATCCAGTTCCCCTGATGCCGAAATAAACTGGATTCTACCAAACAATAGAATAATTCATTTCCAAGCTAATTATTCCAAAGCACTGGTGACTTTTAATGGTACTCTTCAAATCCCAAAGACTCAGATATCAGATAGTGGTTATTACAAATGTGTAGCAATCAATCAACATGGTGTAGACACACTAGTGAAAAAAGTTAGTATAATTAGGTGGAATGGTCTAATTAGACCAATACGCAAGTTTCCCGCAAGGCCTCAGTCAGCCTCAGGGCTGAACACTCAAATCAAAGTCCCTACAGAGAATCCAGAAGAAGCATCAGGTGACAATGACGGGTCTACGATACGCCATCGCATCAGTAGTGTTAGACGTAAACTAGTCCCAGGAAGAAGAGGTAGTCATCCATCTAGGAGCACCTGGCAGAGACAGTCTGTGCTGCGGAAACCAACAGGGTCTCACAATGGAAACATGAAAGGTTTAGTAGAGAATAGAAGGAGGATTAATCTTTCTAAAAGTAAAATTGACCCAGAGAAATGGGCAGACATTTTAGCTAAGATTAGGGACAGGAATACTGTGACCTCACCTCCTGTTTCTTTCCCAACAAAGATGGAAGTAACAGAGCTGACGACACAGTCATGGGAAACTTCTGACGAGCCATCAGATGATGTGACTGTACATGAGCGAGTGGGTCAGCATTATTCCATACGTCAGAGCCCTGAAAAACCTACAGAATACAGAACTCATGGTCAAGATAATCATGTGACACCTGAAAGCATCTCTGCACAAGATGCAACTCCTACTAGCAGACATGTTACTATAGAACCCCATCCAACAGAAATTGCATATACTACACAGCACCCAAGCCATGACAGAGAGTTGAACCTAATCACAAGTTCAAACGGTGGGTTTTTCCTCCCCCAGACCACATCTGTTCCACCGCACACTATTACTGTCAGGCAGCCCAGTGCACACTCTGCAACTAGAAGCAGCACATTTTCTTTTCCAGAGAACCTAAGCACAAGTATTACTGCTGATAAGATCCAAACAGCTGATCAGTCTGAGGGGCTGCAGAGCAGAGAGAGTAGGAACAAACCAAATGATGTCACTAACTCCATAAATCACAGAGAAGACTTCTTTATGGAAAGTCAAATTAGTCCTTCAGCCAACCCAAATCACTCTGCAGCAAGTCAAGAAGGAAGTGGAAACTATCTGAGCAAGACTTCAACTCTGTCACAGTTTCAATCTCATCCAAAGGACACAACGCTCAATGATTTGCATTCCGAAGTTGTTGTCACGACAGGGTCTCCAACGACTACCTTCTGTCTCCCTGGAAAAAGGAGGGTGCACTCTACAAGACGGCCAAAGTCACGCCTTCAGAAAGTCAACTCTCAAAGGAGGAATGGTGGCCGGAAGAGACGGCCAGACAGAAAGAAACAAAAGCTCCAAACACTTGGCAGCTTCATCACCACCACACCTGTAATTACTCCCCTACCTACAGCCAAGACCTCTGCCTCTAAAATGTTAAACACAGAACGAACAGGAATTGCAGTTCGTTTATATACCTCTGTTCCATTCACAGAGAGCCAAGAGGCATCATCAGACAGACTGAGTCATAAAGAAAGCACAGTCTTCAGGCAGAACCACGAGGTAATCAAAGAGCCTTCCTCACTACCAACCTCTTCTTTAGGAACAAAGGACAGCCAAACCAAATCATGGCAAAGCACTGCAGCTGCACCATCATTTCCAAGCGTTTCTCCAGGCTTTACTCATGGAAATACTACTCCTCACAGCACTGTGGAAAACTCAGACAGTGCGTATCCTACAGGGATTTCAGAGATTCTCCCATCAGTCCCTCAGCATAGGTTTGGAGACAGTCCTCCTCCACCTGGTGAGCATTTAGAGGACTGGCATGAAATAAGTTTTACAACAGAATCAACACCTCTGCTGCACTCTGAAAGTCCCTCATGGGGTTTTCAAAGTATGACAAAATTGCCAACAGACAACAAGAATCAGCAATTTGTCTATCAGGAGACTTTTACTGAGGAGGTTGAACAAATGCATTGGGAGAAGACTGGAATGGATTCTTCACTACAGCCTTCCTATTTTACCCTAACTGCTTCACCCATCCAGGGTGAAAGCAAGGCAGTCTCTGGAGAAACTTCCAAAGGATCACTCTCAACTCCAAGGATGCTTTCTGAGGTCACCACCGAGACACTCACAACATTAGAAGATTTAAAGAGTGAAGAAATTGAGAAGAATCCTCTGAATGCTGGAACTGATTCTCCACATATGAGTAGTTTAAAAACAACACATGCCTCAGCTACCTCACCGTTGCCATATCATGTTAAACCATCCAGAGAGACTCCCTATCTCTCAAAACACAGACTTTCTCCTTTCGTACCTCTTCTAATGTCTTTACCAACATCCATCACTCAAAATGCCACAGTCAGTACCAGCCAGGATACACAAATAAAACCCATCTCTACTACAACCATCCTAAGAAGATCATTTAACTTTCATCCTACAACATTTCCTCCCAATCACAAACCAATAAATACAATTCCAACCTCTCAGGCATCCACCTCTATACCAGTACCCACTGTGATCCCATCCCAAAAGACACTGTCACCAGTAACTCTGGATGTGTCCACACAGCATGGATCTGTTCAAAGAGGGAAGCCACGGATAAAAACTACCCATTCTCAGACCATTACTGTCAAAGTAGAAAAAGATGCTCAGCTTCCCTGTGAGACTGGAGGTCAGCCCATGCCTTTCCTGTCTTGGACAAAAGTTTCCAACGGTATGTAAGACTTGATCTAAGAACTCAGTTTTCTGTGCAGGTGAACTTTTTCTGCAGGCTCTTAAAGAAAAGATGAAAGATTTAATACAATTATACTGCAGGATTCCACATGCTGCTGAAGCTAATATTTACAACACAACCATGTTTTCTCATTATGTGACATTAAAACAGAGAATATATTTCTGGTTTTATTCAGTTATGATTACCAACATTGTTTCTATTTGTTAATTCCAGGATGAGAAGAGATTTTGTTTTTATCACTTTCTTCAAACGCAAATATTCACACACACAACCTGATGCTGCCACCCCCATACTTTACATTTAAGACTGTTTTCAGACCTTTAAGTTTTACCACTATTTCCTCCAAATGTAACAATGGGCTCTGGGAACAATTTTAGTTTAGTCAAACCAGAGAACACATATTCAGTAATTCAGGTTTTTGTGAGAGAACATTTGCTAAATGTATTCACAAAAACAATAACATCTTACAAAGTATTTTTGGTCTAGTTTCTCATGCAAATGTTTTAGTAAAATTGAAATAATACAAAACTAACTTACAAGTAACTTTTATTGATGAAAAAGTACTACAGTAAAAATGTCTTGTTCTTAGCTAATGGAACAAATATTCTCTCTTCAATATTAAGGAATTATTGACTTGAAAAAGCTCCTGTGTCTTGTTGAAAAGTTACTTGTAAGTTAGTTTGTAAATTAGTTTTCTCTTATTTCAAGTGTTGTGAAGTGTACCAAGATATTTGCACTAGAAACTAAATCGAAAATGCAAAGTATGATTTAGTGTTTTTTGTGTTTATGTTCTATTTAGAAAAACAACATCTTCGGCTCTGAGTGGCGTTTCAGCCCATGTTGGTACAGGACTCGGTTCACAGATAATTACACTCTTCCACCAGCTTCAGCAGCAGTGATCGTGTATGTAAACCTCTGAAACCTAAAGTTTGATCTGTTTTAATTTCAGACAGACAGCAGAGAGGGTGGTGCCTGTTTTTATATAATATGTAAATATCTGTTTTCCTTTGTTTAGAACGTGACTGCTGTGTAGTTACATCAACAAGCTTTGAAAGTGAATAACTACACTTACATCATAATTTCAGACAGGCGAAAACTGCAAACTGTGGTGGAAAAACTTTAATGAGGGAAATCATGACTCAACATGTATTTTCCTATGTGAAGGATACAGATGAAACATTCAGACTCTTCAAAGCATATGGCTGTCTGGGTCAGGAGGTTCTACTGGAATCCACTTATAATTGGATTAAACACACCTACAAATATCCTTTGTTTAAATGTCAAGTCCTGTGCAAACACCATTTGGATCTGTTGGAGGTTAATTCAGTATTATCTTGTTAAGCATGGATGAACCCTTACGGGCTTCAGATGAAATTCATAAAAAACTTTTCTTTTTTTATTTTATCCTAGAGTATGTTGTCTCCTGTAGGGATTCCGTCTATTTCAGAAAGTATATCATGCATTCTTGCAGTTTATCTTGCTTTTAGTTCAAGTCGTGCACAGAATAGGTCAGAAGTTTCCATGCACCCATAACTAACAATTTGGTTTGCAAGTTGTAAATAACTGAAGTTGGTCTCTAATGGATTTAAAATCAATTCATAATTATAACATGTCAGCTGCGGTTCTGGAATATGAACGTATTGACCTCTTTTATTTTCACCCCAACTGAGACACTGAGGCCTGCAGACCTTTAGATGGTGGGTTCTCCTGAGACTTGCCAGAGTCACTGATGATGTCTTGGAGTAATTTTGGAAGTAGTGAGGTTGCATTAGAGAGAAAGCTCAGTTATTTTGCACACTGTGCCATGTTTTCCCCATTTGCTTGGTCCTCACTGTGCTTCTTGAGAGTCCCAAAGTCTTAGAAACTGACTTGTCAGTGTGTTTGTCTCTCTTCTGTCTGGCACCTCTTTAGATCAGAGGAGAACCATTTCTTCGACTGCTTGGTAGGGATTCACAGATTAAACTTAAAATGAAACTCTCTCAAAAATCAGATAACTAAGTGCAAACTTCTAAGCTATTCCTTACAGAGAACCTCTTTGAGGAAGAAGGGACATTTTAACTGTTCTTAATGGATAAAACAGAGTTCAGCTGAGACAAAGTCTGTGGTAATGGTTTTAAACCACTGACATAAACTCAAAGTTTTAAGAGCGTAATATCTCTTCTCTCCATCATAGCAGCATATTCTCTACCTCACCCTCCTCCTCTCCACCCACAATTCCCTCCTGACTCTTCATCCCTAATTTTCTTGCTTTGAACAGCCTTACCTATTTCTTCCAGTGACCCTGGAACTAAATGCTAAACTAAGTAAATGGTCTCAGTCTCAAACACCAGCTTTTCAATGTGTTGTTTCAATGTTAAAAGCAGAAAGTGCTGCGGACCATCATTACATGGGCAGATGAGGGGAGTGGCCCCTGGATGTCAGGAGCAGATCATTTAGGCCTTGTGGGTTGGTGTGTGTGTGTGCAGTCTGGCAGAAGTAGGCACAGTCAGCTTAGTGAACAGTGTGTCTATAGTTGGGCAAACTGACCATTGGGAGTTTGCAGGTGTGGCCATTGTGATCCAGTTAGGCCCATAAATATTTGGACCTTTCCACCAATTTGGACAGGCAGACTGTCACATTAAAGTTAAGAATCTGCTCTTTTCACCTACAACCATTTAATACACATAATTTTAAAATGTCTCAGTAAACATCAAAAGTGTGTGATATATATATATATATATATATATATATATATATATATATATATATATATATATATATGTGTGTGTGTGTGTAAGTTTACGTACCTAACTGGACTGTAATGGATTCCTAACTGGGTCATGGTGTACTTTGTCTTTTAGTCAAAGATGCAGAGTTGTTTCAAAATGTCCGAGTGGCTGCAAGATATTTAAATTGAAAGTACTTACTGTGTCATGATCCAAAATATTCCATTCTCTACAGAACTTTTCAGAGAAAGTAGCTTTACTTTCAGTAACCAAACCTATAGAAAATGGATTTATGATACATGTGTGGTAAACTCATTTTTCATCCTTGCATCATGCTAATGGTCTCACACTCTTGCATCACTATTGTTCTGTGAGCAAATTTTGACACTAATCAGTCCTGAAGAAGATGCTCAGGTCAGATGAAATTCAACATTTTTTTTTTAGCTTACATGCAAAATCAAGGCTAAAAACAAAAATAATTAAAAGAAAGACATGAGAAATCCAGATTAAATGTAAAATACAATGTATGGTAGAAAGCTAACACTGCACATCAACACTATCCTTACTGTGAAGCATGGTGGTAGCAGCTTAATAATGTTAAGGGGCTTTTCTTCAGCAGAGATATGTTAGAATGTCTAGTCAAAGTCCAGATCTAAATCCACCAAAGAACCTGTGGAAGTACTTGAACATTGAGGTATATGGGTACTCTCCATCCAATCTAAACTGAGCTTGAGCTCTTTAATTAAGATGAATGTGCAAGAGTATTTAACTTTATGTTGGTCAATCAAAAAAAATGTTGAATTTGTGATTATAATGTCACAAAATGTAAAAACGCTCATGGATAATGAATGCTTCTTCTCTGAAACAAATTGTGTGCTTCTGTTTGTGTAGGAGCAAGTATCGCCAGGAACATGAAGGTGCAGAGGTTTGAGGTCCTCCATAATGGAACTTTAATCATAAGAAACTCACAGCTAACAGATGAGGGCCAGTATGTGTGCACCGTTCAGAACCAGTATGGTACAGACAAGATGATGGCTAACCTTATAGTCATGTCTCATCATCCACGGGTTCTTCAACCTCGAGAGCGAGACATCCATGTGTATGAAGGAAGCAAGGTTGAACTGGAATGCAAAGTTGAAGGGGATCCTGTGCCTCGGGTTAAGTGGGTCCTCCCTAACTCAGTCCAGCTGATGCCGACCTCACCTTCTGTGCCATCTCAGTGGGAGGTGGCTGTAGATGATAGTGGAACTCTTCATATCAGCCGGGCTAGTTTTACTGACAATGGGATTTACAGGTGCACTGGCAGCAGTGCAGCTGGAGCTGATACCGTGTCAGTGCATCTTCATGTCTCTGCAATGCCCTCTTTGATTCAGCAGAGACTAGATGAGAACATGACTTTTCCAGAGGGCAGCGCTGCTTATATTGACTGCACTGCCACAAGAGCCTCTCAGCCAGTCATGCGTTGGATCACTCCTGATGGCACACAGCTCACTCCTTCCCGACTAATTACTAAAGAGAACCTTATTGTCTTTCCAAACGGGACACTCCATATACAGAGAATGGACTTCAAGAATTCTGGGAGATATGTATGCAAAGCAAGTAATGGAGTAGCCTCAAGCAGCAGGACTGTGATGCTAAGTGTCAGGAGAAAGCTGTTGTCTGCTAAAGCCACGATTACATCTTCATCTCCCCAGAGAACAGATGTAATCTATGGAAGTAAGCTACTTCTGAACTGTGTAGCAACAGGTGAACCGGAGCCTCGAATCATCTGGAGGACGCCCTCTAAGAAGCTAGTGGATAGTCAGTTCAGGTGGGCAAATGTAAAGGACAAGTTCTTCATAGTTATTATCATAGCAACTCTTAATGTCCTGAATATTAAAGGTTGTTTTAATGGAACCTTTTAATTTTTTGTGCAGCTTTGAGTCTAGGATCAAAGTATTCCTTAATGGCAGCATAAGCATTCATTCTGTGACTGACAAGGATGGAGGTGACTACCTGTGTGTAGCCCGTAACAAGATGGGTGATGACTACGTTCAACTGCGGGTCAATGTCTTGACCAAACCAGCAACGATTGAGCAAAAACTCCAGAAATCCAGTCAGGAGGTGGTGCAAGGCCAAGACCTGAAAGTGGACTGTGTGGCATCTGGCCTCCCCAGCCCGGAGATTAGCTGGGCACTGCCAGATGGGACCATGGTCAACCCAATAAAGCAGAAAGCAGGAGTCCGTGTGGGACGCAGTCGCAGGTATGAGTCATTATTCTTTAGCTCCAGGGAAGTTCCTAATTTGCCTGTGTTTGCTTTGCTAAACCACATTCAAATGCTAACTAACAATAAGTAATTTGTTTCATGAATCAAGCCTATTGTCAGCTAACAAACTCTGTCATCAAAGTGTAACATTCATCCCCCTCTTCTCAAATTGTTTGTAGGTACGTGGTGTTTGACAATGGGACGCTGTACTTTAATGATGTTGGCCAGCCAGAGGAAGGTGATTACACTTGCTATGCACAGAACCAACTTGGCAGAGATGAGATGAAGGTGAGAGTCAAGGTGAAAGGTGGTACATCCCCACCACAAATCCAGGACAAAGGTCAAAAGACTGTCAGAGTGCTCTTCGGTGAGACAGTAACACTGCAGTGCATTGTCAAAGGTGACCCAGTACCTGTTGTCACTTGGATGTCTCCCAAAAATACACCAATTTCCAATGCAATAGACAGATACAAGGTGCTTAAAAATGGAACGCTGGTTGTTCAAAAGGTTCAGCAATTTGATGGAGGTAATTATACATGTATGGCGAGGAACAGTGTTGGCCAAGACAATAAAGTTACCAGAGTAGAGGTTTTGGCAACTCCTCTAGTTATCAATGGCTTAAGAGGAACTTCAAATACCATCAAAGTTAATGCAGTTCAGGGAGAACGGAAACTGTTGGATTGTGTGACCGAGGGAACCCCTTCGCCTCGTATCACGTGGATCCTCCCAGGAAATGTAATACTTCCTGCTCCATACTACAGCAATCATATGACAGTTCATCAGAATGGTACTTTGGAAATACAATCAACTAAGAAGACCGACTCAGGACAGATGGTGTGTGTTGCTCGTTATGAAGGAGGGGAGGTTAGAATGTTGGTTAACTTGGATGTCAAAGAAATGGTTGGAAGTCCACAAATTGCTGCTCCCAAAAGAGAAAGCTTTTCCCTAAAAGTGGGGAATACAGTGACTCTAAATTGCTCGATTGATGGCTTGGAGTTAACTGATATAATGTGGACCTTACCCAGCGGCACTCCTCTGCAAGCTGGTGCTCGAATTTCAAAGTTTTTTCACCGACTTGATGGGTCTTTGATCATCAGCAACCCATCTGTTGCTGATGCTGGTATGTACCGCTGTGTGGGGCATACCTCTGCTGGGACTTTTGAGAGTACAGTCACCCTGTCCCCAGGAAGGAAGCCACAGATTCTGAACCGATACATCTCTCCTGTCAGCATCATGGATGGTGAAACACTTTTCCTTCATTGTCAAACAACTGGTGAGCCATTCAGACTTACATGGACCCTGCCCAGTGGAGTTGTTCTCAACAGGCTGCAGAAAGTTGGACGCTATTCGATATTGCGCAATGGGACAATTGTCATTCGACAAGCATCCGTCTATGATCGAGGACCCTATGTTTGCAGAGCTGCCAATGAATATGGCAGCTCCTTGCTTTCAGTCTCAGTAAATATCATTGCAAATCAACCCAGGATTACCAGTGGCCCTCCTTCTGTTACTTACGCCAAAAATGGAGTTGCTGTTCAGCTGAACTGTGTCGCCACTGGGCTCCCTAAAGTAGAGGTGACTTGGGAAACACCTGATAAAACCCGCCTGGTTGTAAGTGCACAGCCACGCCTTTTTGGGAACAAGTATCTCCATCCACAAGGTTCCCTAATCATTCAGAATCCAACCCAACGAGATTCTGGTGTTTACCGATGCACTGCCAGGAATACTGCCGGTGTAGACTTTAAAACAACATTTCTGAATGTGTTCTAAAGAATTTTACTTTCAACCCATATCCAAGGCAATACTGTATGCCCAAGCAACTGCCTAATTAAAAGACATTATATCAGAACACAATTAAAGTCACTGTAAAAATTGTGAAATCACCATCCAATTATCAAAAAGTGGCTCTTTAATCATGTTCTGACTTAGAGGCTTAAAGCTAACATCATGTGCACCCCACTTTCTTTGTTTGTACAATATTGTGAAAGATCTGTGTGTAAATACATAATTGCTCAGGTAATTTGGATACATAAAACCTATGTACGGGTTATGTTTTCTAGAGGAGTCACTAATGGTGGTCTTCATCATCTTTGTATCATATTTAACTTTCCCAATTTCACCATCGACCTTTTTAAATGGAAGTAAATTATTTAGAAGAAGATATATTGCTAAGTTGTTTTGTGTTAAGTCTGCCAAAAAGTAGAATTTCTGATGTATTTATTATAATTAAATGACAAAATCAGGTTGCTTTGCGAAAAGTCTGACCTGTTTTATTACATGCTCCTTGATGGCAGCATATCAAGTCACTTACATATCGCCCATTCATGGCGTTTAAATGTGGAAAGGTTTTGTAATAATCTTTCAAAAATCCTTATACATTTTTATGAGTTGCACCTTGTTATATATTTGTAGATCTTGATAAAACACTGACACTCTGAGAATTGCCTGAAAACGTGTATGAATAATCTTAAATATTCACACAGACAAACAGTAAAAGGGTATATATCATTTTTAGTACATTTCATGATTATTACAATCAGAGGCCTCTGATTTCCATATTAATTTCCATGTCAGAAATCAAGCAATATGTGATAAAAAGGAAAAGAAATAAAGAAAGCCAAATAAGAGATCCAGCAATATAATGTTCTATTAATATGGTAAACATGGTGACAGTGAACTGAAGGAGCTGAAAGCCTCACAGTTTCTACAGTAGCAGACCTGTCAAAGTGTTGCCACCGTGAACACACCACAATGAATGTCTACACTTAATTTTCTCTCAGCAACTTGTCATTTAGAAGTAAAAAGTACTTTTAAGCTAATGCTACATGTTGGAAGGGTCTTATTAAAGCAGTAATTAATTTTACTTAATAACGTGATAATGCCAGTCGACATGTTTTTATGATGCAAAAACAATTTAAAAGCACAGCAACAACAGGCTTACTTAACTTAGAAACTTTAGTCTCACAAACACCTGAAACTTCCTGAACGATTTGTTGTTTCTGACTTGACAATGTGGTGTTTGCTTTTCAAACTTTTGGAAGTCCTACCAAATTTATAAACAAACAAAAATAAACTAATGAATTAGGTACAAAAATAACTCAAGAAAATATGTGTATGTATGAAAGAAAGTAACTCTTTCATTCTGTAGAGTGTTAGGGAAAAAAGTAATAAAATGTATTGCAGGATCCAAATGCAGGGAGGAGCCAAGCAGGTGAAAGTCAAGAGTTCACTAAAGGAAACAAGAAAAACTAAATCCAAAAGGGATAAATCCAAAAAATGTAGCAGTAGTGAAACAGCCTGGGGGCATACAGAGTGCTCAGTGGTCCCTTGCACCAAATACATTTTTATGTTAACAGTTTTACATTAACAATTAACTCAAAATTGAGATGTTGCTCTTTTTGCTTCAGTTATATTGAATTAGGATCACAGTTTTCATCTTAATCTTTTCAGTTTACCTTTCTTACAGTGAGTTTACTATGTCTGCGAAACTCAAATATGAGTCTTTCTTTACTTTTGTACTTCACAGCAGTTCTGAATGTGAGCTGTGTATTGCAGCTTAAAAATTGAAATCAAATTTCCTCTGTCTAAGTGTGGCTTTAGTGTTTTGTGTTTTTTTTTACATTAACATTTATTCTGCAGTCTTTAAGCAAACCCATGTTAAGCAGTGCATGGAAACATCTGGTTTCAGCTGAGGGGCTTTCTGTCTCTACAGTGGGGTCAGTGGTCCTGACATAACAATGATGTCCTCAGCTGTGATGTATTTTGTTGTTGATAGACTGAGCAGTTTTCCACAACATAATAAAAACGTCTTTTCAATCTGTTTTCAAAGCACTTTTTATGTTGACTCTAGAAAATAAAGAAAAGTGCAAATCAAATTATGACAGAAGCTACCAGCGCATCCCTCTGCTACACATGCTTTTTTATTGGTAATCTTTTCGTTACGGCTAAATTCTCTCATTAAGTGTGGATAACAGTATTTTTTCTTCATGATGTCTTGGAAAAAATGTTTCAATTTTGAGCTCATAAAGTGGCTCTCATTTATGAATCTATTTTTGAAGGATTCTAAATGTTTCTGTGTCTTCACATGATGACAGAATGTGGTGCAACTACATCTAAAAACAAGAATATTGTGAAAAAGATCCTTTTTTTGCTTAAGTATAAATTAGTAATTACTAACCTTTGGGTGTCAGGATGTGCAGATTGTTGGTGGACCCAAATGCAGCAGGCGGAGGTGCAGAGCAGGTTTTGTTGAATTTAATGAACAAATGAAGAACAAAAACTTACAACCAAACACCATGAAGAACACAAAGAATGCAGAGAGCCAGAACTGGGCAAAATAGGAATCCAGAAAGATGACTGGGAATAGACGAGAAGATAATGGGAGTAGACGAGAGAAACCGGCAAGGAGTGACTGAGAAAACGGTGCTAACGTACTGGGAGGCTGAACGACGAACAAAAGACCTGGACTGATGAGCTAACTGATTACAGGCGTGAGTGGAGAGACCAGGGGGCCAACTGAAGAGAGGAAGAGACAGAGAAAGTGGCTCAGGAGTTGAGGTAGAGTACATAGGGGAGTAGGAAAATGAATATAACAATAAAGCAAACTAAACATAGTTCAACTAGAGAAACTAAAAATAACTAGACACAAAAAATAAAAATAAACTAGAAAGACTTTGAAAGGACTGAACTAAAGAAAAACAGAAACACAGTTGATCTAATTAAAGAAAAGGAACAAAGGAGTACAGAAATGAGCTAAACCCAACTAAACAACCCAAGATTCTAACATTGAGAGCAGAAAACAAAAAGAAAATATTCAGCATTTAGTAGTTCAGTTCAGTGGAAGTAGGTCACCATTATTCTTCAAGAGTAGAAACTTGTAATTATTGCTCTGGGAATACAGCCACACTTTTATTTATTTATTTATATATATATTTTTAGAGAGAGACAGGGAGAGAGAGAGAAAAGAAACTTCTGGAGCCATATGGAAAACTTCTGTTAGTTCATCAGAACAAGGAGTGTCTGACTGGGAATCATCACGGCTCAGAGGTTGACCAGTGCCTCTGTGCTCCATCTCCTTCCACCCAAATGGTGGAAGGAGATAACCCTCATCTGCCAGCATTCCTCTGGCAGATGAAGTCCATGTTTCCATCTTGGAGAATCATTGGACCACAGTGATCAATGTTTTCCCTGAGTGAATTGAAGGCCTGATATGTGAATGTGAGTCCTTACAAAAGTCAGCTTTTCCATGTTAGACTATGAAGTAGCAGGAAGATGTTTTATACACAAAGATATTTGCAATCATGTTGCAATGTTGTAATTATAAAGAACAACCTAACTGTATCACTTACATTAAAGCAATAAAAACAATCCTACTGTAGCTACCATGCAAGTTTCCATCTTGAATCTCTGTTTCCATAGTGATCTCCCTCCTTTATTTAACAATGTATGCAGACGACACAGTTGATTATAGTCACAGGGAGTCACAACTTAAAAAGACAATCCAGTGGTGTGTTCAAGACCACCTAACCCGAGACCGAGACAAGACCAAGACTTTTAGGGTCCGAGACC
>NW_015115123.1:73272-86253 GCF_001443285.1 Poecilia latipinna
GGACCAAGACTAACTTCGAGTACCACAACACTGAGACAATCCTTAAAAATGTTTGAAATGTGTAGCTATAACATATGATGCTACATCTAAAACCAGAAGTTTACATACACCTTTCTTTTCTTACTATCTGAAGTTAATCAGACCAGACTTCTTTTGTTTTATGCCACCTAGAACTGCTACAATATTTCTCTTTACTAAATGTTATCTCCACTTACATCAAGTGAATCATGACCTGAAGAAGCATCATGTTTGACCCTATGTATAACTTGTTTTCTTAAACGCTGTTAGTTTTACTCAGAATTTATACAGTTACTATGTAAATGCATCACCTTTCTATTTTATTTGAAGGCGCAGTCATCTTAGTGTACGTAAACGTCTTACATATTTGTGATGAGACCTGTTCTAGATTCCACTTTACTTTAGTATTATTTATTATTATTGTGCAGTTATTTGTTGACCTATACACGGTGATGGATGTTCAAAACAATGTAGTTGAAATTAGTTGAATTTCCTGCTTGGTTTGCTGGAATTCCCTGTTGATTTAGTTTTATAAAACATATTTAATGTAGGAGCATTCCCAGGTGTAAAATCCTGAGTGAAAAATGTATCCAAGCAAGTCTGGAGGTGAGCTGGGTTCTCATGTCTGTGCAGACTCATTAAACTGTGCTGTACTTTCATGACTAATTGTGGGAATATGGTTTAGTCTCTGGCCCAGATTTCAGTGGAAACCAGTCCCACCCGCTGAAGTGGCTTGGAAACAAGGGCACCCATAACCCCCGCTCCACAGCTGACTGTCATTACTCATGCAATTCCCAATTATCCCGATCTCACAAATTACAGGTCATAAGAATCTGGTGGAACCTCTGATCCAATTAACTAGACAGCTCTGCGCATGAATCAAGCTATGACTGCCGCACATGATGAAAGCAGTTAGTCCAGAGCATATGGAGGAGTTTAGGATTCCTTACTGGTTATCACATTCCCCTCCGTCTACACAGAATGCGACTGAACGCAGCCAGAGCATGGCATAACAGCAACGGCATGAGATAGGTAGAAGTCTTTTTCCAATCACTTTCAAATGCTGAGATTTATCTACAGTCATTCCAGACTCACAATCACATTATATCTCGGAAAGTCACAGAGGACGCCTTTCCAAAACCCCTACCACGAAAACCCAATTAGACTTTATTGGGATTTTATGTGTTGACCAACACAAAGCTATGAGTCATTGTGCAGAGCAAAGAAAATGTTGGGTTTTCTTACAGATAACAATCTAACTATAATTGTGTATGTTACTTTTTTCATGTCCA
Organism: Poecilia latipinna; assembly: GCF_001443285.1. Lineage (NCBI taxonomy): Eukaryota > Metazoa > Chordata > Actinopteri > Cyprinodontiformes > Poeciliidae > Poecilia > Poecilia latipinna. Next base: position 74,583 of record NW_015115123.1, read on the forward strand.
TTTACTAAATTATCCATCCCAGATGAACATATTTAGAATTGGGATATGCTGATTTTTTAAAATTATTTTTATTTATTTTATTTTATTTTATTTAAATTTTTTTGGGAGTTCAAGTCGAGACCCAGCAGATGTCTGGATGAAGGTGCTCTGATTGGATGAAACTACAAATATGTCAATTTTAGGCCTGACTGTAACACAGAATGTTTACTATATAACATAGTGCTGGCAGCATCATGCTGTGGGGAGAGAAGCTGGTTGGAGTGATGGAGGTAAATCCAAGAGAGTCTTGGAAGAAACCCTGCAGAAGATTTGAGACCGGGGTGGAGGTTCACCTCCTAACATGACAACCATCCTAAACACGTATCCATATGAAATGATTTAGATTGACATATGTTCATGTGTTTGGATGGCCTAGTCCAGACCTAAATCCATCTCAGAATCTATGGTGAACCTTGAATGTTCACCAATCTGACTAACTGAGCTTGAGGTGTTTTGTCCTTTAACCATTGGGATGCCAGTTTGACTCCCTACTCTGTCCGTCTCAGTTACTTTGCCATTGTGACCTTGGGCAAGACATTCACCCATTTTACCTGCTGGTGGCGCTCAGAGGGGCCAATGACTCCGATGGTATGGCAATGTTTCAAGTACAGGAACAAATAGTTCTGTCACATTTAACACATTGTGTTTTGCTTTGAACATCATAAATTGCAATATGCTTTTGTTTCAGCTTCTCTCTTTTTAGATCTCATCTACTAAGACTTAGCTAAGCCCGGCAAGCAGAGAAGGTCCCACAATAGACAAGCAGCAAGGTGTGGCAGCCAGTATTTTATTGTCAAGCATGAAAAACATGCTGAACAATGTTTTTGTCTGGTAGAGGAATAAAGTGGTAACCCAAAGTGAACAGAAAACACTGACTTAAAAATAAAAGCAATTAACTGAAAACAGGTGAGTGTCATCAACAAAAACACAAACATTTTTGAGTAGTTGCTCTTTGAATCCAGCATGAAGTGGAACTGCATTCTGCGCCTGATCTGGATCTCTCAGATGATTTTGAGTGATTTAAGACACAATAAACATTTTTTTGGACATTTTTTTATTTATTTAGCAAAACACTATAACTATTTGATTTACATTCCTAGTAATAAATAAAGCTAAATCATTATATGAATGTTCAACGGAGTGTTCAAGTTTTCTACAATGGCAGCTGTTTCTTTAATTATTAGTTTGATTAATAAAACTTGAGAAATTGGCAATCATTTAAAGCTAAATGATTTTTAAATCTCTGTCACTACCAGCAGGTAAAATGATATGTTGATTGAGAACACGTTGTCATTAGAACAAAAGCCTTCTGCTGTCCACACGTTCAGAAACATGACCACGCTGCAACACAGGCCGTTACAGACCGCATAGCTTAGCATGGTGGAACCAAAGAAACACATGAATTTACAGTTTCTGTTTTGCTTTGATGTCAAAGCACACATCACTAATTATTAAAGATGTCTCACAGTTTTCTTCTTGGAACTTTGTAATTCATACAGCCATGCATCATGCATGCTGCAGAGATCTGAGAGCAGAAAAGACAAAAAACAGAAGCTTCCTCAAGCTGGGCGACAATCTTGGATCTGTGTTGGTGGTGAAGAAAAGACAGAACTTTTCAAGGTTTGTTTCAGGAAATCCTTCTAAAAGATTTGAACTGGACATTGCACCAAGTTGAAATCACAGTAGAAAGACTTTTTATAACTCTGAAGGAAATATTTTAAATCTGAAAATTCTGATAACATTTATTATGCATTACAGACTTGACATGAAATATGGTTTGAATCAAATTTTCATGAATAAAACTGAAATGAGCCCAGTGGCATGAGAAGTGGGAGCTGCATTAGAAGTCAGAGGGAAGCAGCTGTCCAGGCAGGTGATGACGGATGAGTTTCACAGGGTTTTTATCAACTTTCTAACCAAACTTTAGTGTCTTGGATTAATTTAATCAAAGTCTAGAGTTTTTCTGACCACCACTCCATCTTGATCTGCCACTCCATGTTCTTCTCATTTGAGAACAAGCCACGTCTTCCATGAGGATAACGTATTAACATATCAACAGCTTATTGATAAATACAACATTTACCGGAAACAGTTTCTTCAGTGTAACCAATTAAAACAAGACATCAATAATGCTAACCTTGGACAACTAGACTGCATCAATGAAATTGCAAAGTTGCCAAAAACACTCTGAAAACTACATAAAATATAATGTCTTCAAGCCTTTTTAATTCTGATCAATAAATAGGAAAAAGACTATAGAATATAAAATACTCCATAGAACTCACCTCACACAGCACAGGATGCTCAGCATGGATTACATAATCAGACATTGATGACCACCTCCACACATTCTGGGTCTGTTCACCAAAACAAGCGACTGGAAAGGAACAATCACCAAACTGTCTCAGGTCTCTGGCCACGACATCCCACTATCCGCTCTGTTTATTGGTAATCTAGAAGAACTGAACAGTGGCGCAGTTGGTAGAGTTGTTTCCTTGCAGCAAGAAGGTTCTGGGTTCAATTCCCAGCCCCTGTCTTTCTGCATGGAGTTTGCATGTTCTCCCTGTGCATGTGTGGGTTTTCTCTGGTTTCCTCTCACAGTCCAAAAACATGACTGTCAGGTTAATTGGCCTCTCCAAATTGCCCCTAGGTGTGAGTGTGTGTGTTGCCCTGCGACAGACTGGTGACCTGTCCAGGGTGACCCCGCCTCTCACCTGGAACATTAGCTGGAGGGGCACCAGCAACCCTCCTGACCCCACTAAGGGACAAGGGTGTAACGAAAATGAATGGATGGACAGACCCAAACCTGCTGCTGGACTGTCACCAAGAAAACAATACAGCTTATCTGGAAAAATATTAGTACCTCACAATGGCTAGACTTTCTCACACAACATATATCAATGAAACAGCAACAAATAAAAATCAATTTGAATATTTCATTAAAATATACTCCATAATTCTACACTGTGGAAACAAAGAGACAGTCTTATAAAAGTGTTCTTTAATTATCCTTTATTTATTTCATTATTTGTTCTTTTTTTCTGGCATATACTTTTATTTATTTAATTGTTTATTTATTTTTCTATCCCTCTCTTTTTCACTTCTGCCCAAAATATATGTGATCCTAGATTCATAAAATAATATTAGGGAATATTATTTGGAGGTCAGAAAAAAAAAAAACTTGAAGGGGACAAAAGTAACTCTAATCTGCATATGTTAAACAATTTCATTGTTTTTGTTGTGACACCATTTGGTTATTTTTCTGTGCTTTGTCTTTTTCCTTGTTGCTGTTATTCGTTCTCTTATCTGGTTATTGATTTTGTAGATCAATGATTCTTTAAGTTAGTCTCTAATGTTTGTTCTATTTACAGTAATTGGTGAATAAAAAAACAACAATAAAAGTCATTTGGATTCTTTCTCAATGGAGATGAGGATTTTCATCTCTGAATGCAGAAGCTCTTTTTTTTCTCTAAGTCTTGATCTCACTGAGTCTTTAATCTGATTAAATAAAGGTTAGAAAATGTTTTTCTCTCCACTGTTGCCACATACCTGTTCAACCAGTGATTCCAGTTAGTTGAATCTGATGGTTAGATCACTTTTACATAGAACACATACAACAATAATCTGAAGCTAGAATAGAATAGAATAGAATAGAATAGAATAGAATAGAATATACCTTAATTCCCAAGTGAAAAAAAAATATTTGGGTGATTCTTTTTTTGCAGCAACATTTCATGTCCTCATGTTTTGCTTACAATGATTTTTTTGTAAAATGCACCAAATATTTACAACAAAGTATTTTAATTGTACATTTAGATGTTTGCCGTTATTCAAATATAAATGAAATGCCTTTTAAATATTATTTTGTTCTTTACACACCTTTTTGCTCAATTTCATTGTGTCCGCAGTCCAGTGTAATAGACTTCCTCATGAAGTTTAAACAGTAAAATATATGTTTTGATGTTTTTCTTTGATGACTTAAATATAAAATATAATATAAAATATAAAATAAAATTAATATAAAATTACAAGCATGTACACATAAATATGTTCATCTATATAAAAAATCTGTAACTGAATCCAGAGTAAACCGGATTCAACAGTTAATGTTCATTAGTTGCATGAGATATTATACATCATTGATTTATCCTGTTATTATTAACTGTTTTCCAAAATCCTATGAGTTTGGACTTCATTTCACATGTTCAGTGAGTGGAAACTTTAACACAGTTAAAGCTGCTGCCTTTCTGGTTGGACTGGTCTGTCCAGTAGAACGGTCAGTAGATGGTCAACATGAGAGGAGCTGTAATTACCACTGGAGACATTAGTACCTTCAGGGACTGTTCCTTGTTTCCTGCTCACCTCTCATAGCCTAATCAAAGTGGCTGTCAAAAGAAAGCAGCACTTTATCTCAGATCAGCTCTCCTACTTTAATCTTGATCAGTCAGAGCGGTCTCCCTGCAGCAAGCTCTGCTGCAGTTTTATTTCCGCTCCATCACTGTGACAACACAATTCAGGAGGAATGCCCATGAAGATGACATGCACAGAGCTGCTATTAGATAAGGATTGCTCAGCAGTTTGTTGACTGCAGTCAGACATCTAATAATCTGCATTACACCCTCACTGATGGCCTGTCACACTTGAACAAGCTTGCATGAAGAGTCACAGTGCCCCCTGCTGACAGGCATCACTTGTTTAAGGGTTGATTTCGTCCATCCATCCATCCATTTTCTGAACACCCTTGTCCCTCAGTGGGGTCGGGAGGGTTGCTGGTGCCTATCTCCAGCTAACGTTCCGGGCGAGAGGGTTGATTTCGTGCTTTGGGTAATTTAAATCTTTTCTGAATTAATCTTTCATCCACCAACCAAAAATAAAAATGTGCTAAAAGCAGGACAAATTGATTTAGTCTGCACCATTCATACAAAATCCACTCAACATGTTTTAGAGCCAAAACAGTTCTTAAAGACAGGAAACTATACATTATGATTCCTTTAGAATAGAATAGAATAGAATAGAATAGAATTTTCTGAAGAAATTTAAACGGGCCGATCAAAGTGCACCCATTGGTTGGAACACATCATTCTGATGCTAAACATTAGCATCAATGCTAAGCTTGGGTAACATGCACCAAATAAGAGGAGAATCACAAGCATATCGACTAACATGGACTTACTCCATTCAGTATGTTAATATTAGTGTATAAGCTAAAATGAGCCAAAATGTTAATGTTAGCCTAAATGCTGCCATCACTAGCATGTTGTGTTACTTGCTCCATTTAGTTTGCTAAACGCAGGTAATAAATAGCAAAAATGCTTATTTTAAGCACCACCTTGCTTAGCGAGTTATCTCTAACTGTAAAAGTTAATAAAAAGAAAAAAGGTAATAAAAAATCTTTGTTGTTAAGACCCTTAGTCTGCATAAGCCCAATACAAGTCATTTTGAAAAGTATAGGGCTTTAATCTAAATATAATCTTCAACATGTATGGAAAACAACATGATCAAAGTTTTAAAAAAAAGTAATTAATGATTAAGTCAGTTTTCACAGCTTTGTCATAGAGCTTTTATCCATAACATAACACAAATAGGAAAACATATCACAGTTTAAATATGAGTCACAGTGTCCACATCTGTCTAAAGTTACAGGAAGGAAAATGTTTTGTACTTTTAATGAGAAGATCATAAAAAACCTCTACAGTGTTTGTATTATTTAGGCTGTTTGGTGATTTTACACTTCATGACTTCTCTATGCATTGAAAAGCTCATATCAACATCAGACTTGAACTATTCCACATTTAATCCCATTGCAACCAAACAAACAATTCATTATGATTTCACATGATTTTTACTGCATCACTGTGGAACTGGAGGGAAATTATACTCAACTTTTCATGCTTTTGATGGAACAAACATGAAAATAGTACTTTCTATTGATCACTCCCATAAAATCCTAATACAATTAATGAAAGTTTTCATCTGGACAAGTTCAAGGGGTGTAAAAACTTTAGCGAGTGGTGTCACACTTTAAGGAAGAGAGGTTTCATGTTGTGGGTCTAGGAAGCGGTCCAGCATCTTCTGGATGTTCTGGAAAGCATCTCTGCCAAGGTAGTCCACCTGTCCTGCCTCCCACATTCTGCGATGCTCTGCCTCTCTTTCTTCTGCCTGATGAAATGAAACGTGGCAGAAACAACAAAACCTTATCAGGTTTTCTTTAACAGGCTTTGTTATGATTGAAAGAACAGAATGTTTTCTATGAAGAAAAAGTCCTCTATTTTGGAGGCTTATTATTTCTCCTGTTTTCTTTTTCTTTAGAGCTTAAAGTACATGTTGGTTTCTGAAAAAAATAATGTGAAGTAAAGAATCTTTTCAACTCAATCAATGTTTTCAGCTCATAAAAACTGAGAATCAATTAGACTGCTTCATTTCTTTCTTCAGTTTCAGTCACTAGCTCTGCTTGTCTAATTTCACTGGAGTGCAAACAATACATTGGGCTTATTATTTATCCTGATTCAGGCAGTCTGTACTTGTACCACATTTAGTAAAAACAGGTGATGATTTTTTATTAGTAATACAGTAAAAGATTGTTTGACAGGCTGAGTTTTGTTTCTTTATTGATTAATAAACACAATTTTCTCCCAAAAGTGATCAATTTCAATTCATCTGACCTGAAATGAACTCAACTCAACTGATTTGATCTTAACTGAATTAAACTTAATTGAACTGACTTGAACTAAACTTAGAATAATTGAACTGAATAGTATTGAACTGGGGCTGCACAGTGGTGCAGTTGGTAGAGCTGTTGCCTTGCAGCAAGAAGGTTCTGGGTTCAATTCCCAGCCTGGTCTTTCTGCATGGAGTTTGCATGTTCTCCCTTTGCATGCTGGGTTCTCTCTGGGTATTCCGGCTTCCTCCCACAGTCCAAAAACATGACTGTCAGGTTAATTGGTCTCTCTAAATTCTCCCTAGCGGTGTGTGTGTGTGTGTGTGTGTGTGTGTGTGTGTGTGTGTGTGTGTGTGTGTGTGTGTGCATGTTTGTTTGTCCTGTCTGTCTCTGCGACAGACTGGCGACCTGTCCAGGCTGACCCCACCTCTCACCAGGAACGTTAGCTGGAGAGGCACCAGCAACCCTCCTGACACCACCAGGGACAAGGGTGTTATAAAATGGATGGACGGATGTGAAATTGGATTGAATTGAATTTAAATAAACTGAACTGAATTCAGTTGGATTTGATTGAATTGAAAAGATACAAAGATAGAAAATGGACCTGTATGTCCAGTAAACAGTCTCGGGAAGACTTCAGTTGTGAAAGATGTGGAAAGTAAAATAAGTTTCCATACCGGCTGAGCGTCTCCATCTGCACTGCCTTTCCTGTCCTCCGTCCCTTCAGCTCCAGCTCCAGGGGAGTCGCTGACCTCTGCTGTCTCTGTTGATGGAGACTCTTTCTCTAGGACTGGTGATTCCTGCTCTGGAGTTCTGTCTGTGTGAGGAGCCTTCAGATATTGAAGCTTTGTTACTAATCAGTGCACTTAAAATCTAACAAATCTCCCATAAAATTGAAATTGAACTGAAAGTGACAGAAATGTGATGTAGCTCAGAGCACCATACAGATAACAGACTGTTACTGCTGGAAGATTGTAGTAAACGCAGTGAAGCAGAGATCCTGATCTGCTGGAACTAACAAGAGCCACTTGGCCCATCTAATAAGCAGTCATCATAATTACCATAATATATTCCAAACATAAGTAGCTATGCTAATACGGCCTTTCATTCTGCTAATTAATAGTTTTATCAACAAATATTTTAATGACTACTCACAGAAAGAGCATGAAATTAAACAGAGTCAAAGGAAATGAAGTGCTCTCATTTCAGCTTCTCTCTTTTCTATCAAGGTCCCAGGAGATCACATTCATGAGGACTTAGTCCCGTGTTTTTCACACTCATTGGCTTTTCTATGAGGTAAACCTTTTCAATTATGTGTCAATTTTAATAGTTTTGGTTATTCACATTTCATCAACTCAAAGCAAAGAGGCATTTAGACACACTGAACAAGACTTGTTGAAGTTCAAAGTGAGAATCAGAGAAATTTAACATCTAACTCAATTAGAATTCAGTTCAGTTTATTTCTAAAGCTCCAACTCAAAACAAATGTCGTCTTAATGCACAAAAATATATTTCAATTCAACCACAACCCTAGACATCAAGCAGTACAGTAATTAATTATCTGTGAGGTTTTCAGAGCAACAGCTGTGTGTGTAAAAATGACTTATGTTATTTTAATATTTTTAAACAGATTTGTAATGATATAGCAATCAGGATTGTTGTTTGAGTGTCAAAAGCAAGCTTAACAGTTTTACTTTCACAAACAAACAAATACAGCTTTTGCTGTAATGCTGCACCTGGTAAATATTTGATAAATACAAAACCTATCTTTCATAAATGAAAGAAACCCAAATTCTTGTCTGTAGTGTGTTGTTTTAACTCAAAGAGCTTTAAAAACCCCGGGGGAATTTTAAATTTAACCATCCACCATCTGCCCTGTTAGAAAATGTCAATAGGGTTAAATTTCACCTTTTACTGAATATATAGGAGCTTTGATAGTTAAAGGGATTTTTCAATAACTGCATGACCTGTAAGCTACCAGTTCAAGGTGTGTCAAAAACTTTTACTCCACGTATAGTGACTTCCAAAGTTGTCAAATCAGATTTAAGTTTTGATTCAGTGAATACAGATTCTTACAGTGCTTTTCAGAGTTGATGTAGGTCAACAACACGGAGCTTTCATCTCACCTTCATTTCTTCAGTGTGTGAGTGAAGACTGTTGGAGGATGGAGAAAAATGTGCAAGCAGTGAACTGGAGCTGTCCAAGTTTCCTGTAAATGGCATTTTGACCTGTTGTTCTTGGAACTGGAGAAAAAAGAAAGCTTGTTGTAACGTCATGTTGGTATGGAAGCCCATTTCCGCCATGAAAAAAAAAAAGACCAACAGGAAGTCATAATTTCGACTTTCAAAGTCATAATTATGAGATTCAAAGTTCAAATTTAAAATTCAAAATTGTTCAAAATTCAAGTTCAAAATTCATTACTGTTCAAACTTTACCTTTAATAACATAAAGTTACCTAATTTTTAAAGTGCAATCAGTAATACTTTTATAACAAATTTATATCAGCAATGATTTCTTCGTTAATGTCAAGTTGTCATAACAAATACATTTTGAATTATGTCAACTTTGTATTAAAAGTGTCATAATTTACCGAATGACTGTTTATGACAACAGTCATAAATATTCATGAAGACTTATTGATGTTCATGACAGGTGGTATGTCATGTTTATGACAGTGTCATGATAGTCTTATTCACCCCCCTTCAAATAAAGTGTTACCAAACACTGCAATTTCAAACAGAGAAAAATGAGCAAAATGCATAAAAGAAAAGAGCTGAGCAATAAAACAGTAAACAGTTTCGGTACCGGTTGTTTGGGTCTTCTTGGAGTGGGCTGAGTGTCTGGAGCAGATGGTGTGTGACTGTGATATTCCTTCCACCACAGAGACTCAAACTGCTCCATACTCTGCGAGTGGCAGCCATCCCTCTGTGGGCTCCATGGCTTCATGGCTCCTGCAAAGTGGACTATCTTTGCCTGGGGGCCAAAACTACAGGAAGAACAGCAACATGTTCAATACACTAGTCAGTGGGAAGCAGATTGGAGTCACACAGTTAGCCAGAAGTCATTTTTTCATATTTTCACCATCACACAAAGTTCAGGCTGCAGCTAAAGAAATAAATACTAAAGTTTTGTTACAACTGTTAAGAGCAGCAGCATAACATCCCCACTCACTTTATCATTGCTTAAAACTCTATTTATTTCAATAACTCAACACAAATAGATGGATGTTTTCAATCCTATGTATCTTGTTTACATCTGTACATTTTGAGGATATTCTACCTGAAACTAATAAAACTAATAAAACATGACATTTATGGTCATTTCTAATAATAATTTTTACTTTTTGAGTTTCAAAAACTTGGAATGTAAATTAATATATTAGGGGTTATTGCAATAGCATCCAGGTGGCATGTTATGCTTCCTTGAACAGGTTAGGATGTATAGTATGTGTATAAAACACATCCTACACATTTTTTGGACAAAATCATTCTTTGATATTGAGATTTTAATCTGGTCAGTTCTGTCAATTTTGATCTCCTTCCAGAATAAGACTCTTATCACTTTAAATCCAAATAAGCTGCTGGCCACGCCCCCAACTCAGCATTTACATTGCCACAGATGTGAAACTATACAGCTGTATGTCTTTGAAAAGCAAAAGTTGAGCCTCCTGCACAACCAACAAGAATGCAGAAAGTGATTTCTGGATGGTAAGTCAACAACAAAACACTTGCATTTTCCAGCAGCTATTGTACAGATCCATTATGTTCCAGATGTTTCTGAAATGGCTCTGAAATGTTTTCCAGACACCAAGAAAACGTTCAATTATGGCCAAAACCGTCTAGGCTACCAGGGGAATTTTATAACAGCCAAGTTTGTTGCCGACACACTCACTGCTGGAAAGCTGGGAGGTAGGTGTACACAGAGCTGGCACACAGGTTGTAGATGAATGGCAGGCGTTTACTGATGTCTTCCACACTCCAACTGCTGAAGAATGAGTTTAGGAGGCCCTGATCTCCTCCTGATAATATATAAGAAAAAGAAATTAGTAAAATATTAATTTGTTCTTACTTGACAGATTTGTCTCTCTGATCGCTGTGATTTGGGGTAAAAAAAAAGAAGGAATCTCAGCTCATCCTGTCATCCTGTCACATTAATCCCACTCCCAGCTGACTGAAACAAATCCAGGTTTTATTGCAACTCTGGTAGACAGCCGGAAAATCTGATGAGACATTTAAGTGTAAATTTAAGCAATGAATGAATCATGTTACTTCCTAAGATCTCTCTTGACTTTACATTAGCGTATTCAGTTGAGACATCAGTCCTCAAAGCAATCAGCCTTCTACTTTTTTCTTGCCTGCAGCTCAAACATGTTGTGATGCATTACCATCAAAGCTGCCGTGTTGCAGGGCGTGATCCAGCAGGCTGGTGTAGGTGATCTTGGACGGTCTGAAGACAAACACGCCAGAATTAAAGCAGTCGGGCCAGCCAGGGTCAGGAGCGGCTGACAACTCGTCCCGTTGGAACAACTCATCCACATTGCACAGGATCTGAGAAGGGACAGTGTGGGAAAATTTTTAATGTTACTCTATATTTTCATTCATAACTGAATAAAAACTGTTGGACCACCTGTGAAGCTGTCAGGTAGATTCCAGATTCTCTGGTGCTAAACAACTAAAAAAAAAAAAATCATGGCGGGCAGAGGGACAGATGGATGAGATTCTCCTTAAGGCTCTGGATCAAGGGTGGACAGTCCTGGCCCTCCAGGGCCGGTGTCCTGCCACTCTTAGATGTCTTCCTGGTCCAACACACTTGAATCCAACAGCTGAGTCACCCCGACAGTGCAGTCAGGTTCTCCAAGGCCCTGCTAGCGACTTCATTATTTGACTCAGGTATGTTGAAGTAGAGATACATCAAAAATTGCAGGAGACAGGCCCTCCAGGCCTGGAGTTGCCCACCATCTAAACCAGTGTTTCT
>NW_015115123.1:87418-88103 GCF_001443285.1 Poecilia latipinna
AAGACCAAGACCAACTTCGAGTACCACAACACTGACCATCATTAATCTTCACTCATCACCTGCTGCGCCGAATAATCATCATGTGTTTCACATCATGTGTTGATTTTTCACTGTTCAGCGTCGGATTCTCTGTTTTTATGCCATAATTCACATCTAGTTCGTCGCTCCGTTTTATGTCCCGCTTCTCCTGTTTCAGAGTTTTGCGCGATGTGCGCGTCGTTTTATTTTTGTAACCCCCTAAGGTGCAGGGTGTACCGATGGGGAAAAGGCAGACTGACATAAACCTTTTAAAACAACGGAAACAATTTCGGTATTCTGATTATTGAAATTTAAAAGTGCTGTGGTTCCGTTGTTCTATCACCCCCGTTTCATACCGGACCACTTACAGCACCGCTATAAAATGAACGCTCTCTATCGTGGTATCACCATGGAGGGATTTCTTTATTTAAATGGGTTCATTTTTCAGAGGGATACACAGTGAAGGTATCGTGATTTTAGTAATTACATATTTATAAGAGCGATTTTCTGTTGTCCTTCCATGGAAGCGGGCAGCATCCAGACGGACAATAAAACACTTTTTAATATAAGTTGCTGCTTTGACATGATCACAGAACTGCCGAAACATATGTACAAAAATACCAGACAAAGTGAATCACAGCACCGTCATCAGCCTGTGTAACGCTGA
>NW_015115123.1:91106-102973 GCF_001443285.1 Poecilia latipinna
AACGGTACAAAATGAACGCTCTCTATCGTGGTATCACCATGGAGGGATTTCTTTATTTAAATGGATTAATTTTTCAGAGGGATACAAAGTGAGGGTATCGTGATTTAAGTTATTAGATGTTCATAAGAGTTTTTCTGTTGTCCTTGGAAGCGGCCGCTTTCAAACGGTGAAGCTACTAGCAGGAGCGGGACTGCGCCCAGAAGCTACAAAGAGAAGAAGAGCTGCCATTGATACCGTTGCAGCCAAGCATGTTTTAATGTTACGAAATACAGTTTTACCAAGTTGCTCAAAGCCTAAACTGGTATTGTTCTGCATTTAAGGTGTAAAGTTTACCTTCGACCAAACGCCCCCCAAAGGAATCCCAGCGCCTCCCTTTTGTAAAAGTTTCCACCAGCGCCCCCTGCCGTCATCTGAACGCCCCCTGGGGGGCGGTAGCGCCCACGTTGAGAACCGCTATACTAGAGTGTGAGGCAACTGGGATGAGGAACAGAGAAGGGTAGAGTACCTTCTCCGGGTCCAGGAAGGGGTCCTGCCCCAAGTGGAGAAGATTATGTATCCAAAGGTCTTGTTCATGAATGAGGGGAAAATGGAAAAGGAGATTGACAGGCAGATTGGCGCAGCATCTGCAGTGTGCAGACGATGTACTGGTCTGTCTTGGTGAAGATAGAGTTGAGTCAAAGCTCTTGATTTACCAGTTGATCTGCTTTCCTACTTATGGTTACGAGCGCTGTAGGAATGAGATGAGATGAGGTTGTGGATACAAATGTCTGAAATGAGTTTCCTCCACTGCTGCTTCTCCATGTCAAGAGGAATCAATCAGTTGAGGTTTAGGATGCCCTCTGGGCACGTCCCACTGGGAGGAGACCCAGAAGAAGACCCAGAACATGCTGGCTGGTCTCAGCCATTTAATCAGATGAGTTGGTGAAGTGGCTGTGGATGCTTCAGTCGAGAACTTCGAAACAGACACAAATATTTGTGTCTGTTTCGAAGACATACAATGTTTACTAACCACAGTAAACATTGTATGTCCATGTATGACCATGTATGCCTTGTATTGTAGCTTGTAGCTTGGCCTTTAAACAAGCCTGCAGCCAGCAGGACACATTTTCACTGACTTCACAGGCCGAGAAATCACAAGAACAAAGTCCAGCTGAAGATGTCAGGGTTCATATGTTGGAGATAAGCAGGAGGTCAGGAGGTCAGAACAGAAGCAAATGAAGACTACCAGATTGATGTGTGTTGACTCATGACCTAACTGCATTGTTCTATAATTAGGATCAATTGAAATTGGTCTACTTGACTTGAAATCTGTTTGTATGACTAGATTAAACAGACCTAATTTTCTGAAGTCATGTGATGTGAATATTTGCTTTAAAAATTAACCAAATTGAATTGTGACACTTGTTCATCTATCCATCATGCATCCATCATCTCTTGCTTATCCAAGATTGGCTTATGGGTATGATCCAGGATGATAACCTAGATATCAGAATCAGAATGCTTTTATTGATATTATACGGAAGCACAACGAAATTTGTTTCAGTACAGAACAAGGAAGACAGGGTGCATGTGCCCGCTCCCCGAAGGGGACCCACCCTTTATGTTCATCCCTCTACCGTGGAGAGGATTCCTCCAGAAAGTCTTCCAATTTTTCACGCACCAGTATTTTCACGAACCAGCGAAACACAAGGCAAACTGAACTCCCTAAAGTGGAATATTCCCACTAAACTCACCAGTGTATCAGCATCCAGGAAGACACATTTGTTGTACTGAGTCAGATTCCAGCAGTGGAGTTTAGTGAAGGTGACGCCAAGCTCAGGACGTCCCAGCATGGACAGATGGAGTTGGTCCTCGCTGTTCTTCACATCCACAGTGATGACTTCATCAAAGACATTCTCAAGAGCTTTTCTGCTCAAAAGGAGGTCAATTAGTCAGAAAGTAAATTGTAACTCATAACAAAGTACTATTTGAATTACTTGGTCTGTCTGGTTCAAATGTATATGTTTATTTTGTTCTTTAAGTTCTAAAAACACAATGTGTTACCACTCAGTGAGTAAACCTAGCTGCTTTGTTTCATATCCAAGGAACAAGACTAAAAAGGTTCATTGCAAAAAAAATGTTTCATTTCTTTAAAGGGATGATGTTATGTATTTTCAGGCACATAGTGCCTTTTTATAGCACAATCGAGCACAACCTTCAATTGTTCTAAAAATGATATATACATAAAAGAAATTTGATTTCATAATTTAACACCTTGATATTGGGCCTCTGTCTTTAAGAAACTCTTGCTCTTTCTGTTATGATGCCTTCAGGAAGTCACCGTAACGTCACTCCTCTATTAACCCTTTAATAATGTGGTATTTTTGTATTGAATCCTACGATAGGTTTGAGTTCATCTTAGACATTTACAGAATAATTATTGGAACTCAAAGTCAGAAAGAAATGAGTCCCCAACCTTGACTGGTCAGAGATGTTTGGGGTCACCATGACGACTATGCAGCGAGTTGTTCCATGCCGTCGCAAACTTCTGGCCACCACTGTTGCCCCCTGGCAGTAGGAGTCTGAGGTGGCCAGGGTAACAAAGGCCTCACCAGCTGCACACACAATGGAGACATAAGAATTAATAGTGCAAATATTGCAACGTTTAGCCATCAAATATATAAAAGAACAAAACTTTATGGATTGTTTGTTCTGAGTTTCTCTCTGTCGTTCTATTATGGACCAGCTGTAGCAGGTGTGTGGCTGCAGCTCCATAATCCTGGCCTGCAGCTTGATATGGAGGCATGTAACCTTATGTCTGAGGACAGTGTTAGATTTCACTTGGTTCCCTTTTTGATTTGAACCAGAAGAAGCAGAGAGTCTGTTCTCATTTCAAACAAACTACCCTGTCATATTAATAATTCAACATCACAGAGAGACTATCACAGTTGGAGCTAAAGAGCAGTGAGCAGAAAACTGCAGCAGCTTATCAAAGCATTTATTTTTATTTATTTGTGCATCTTGAAACATGCTGAGTCCACTAGCAGTAGGATATTTGGAGAATCTGACATTAAATCCATGATGGAATCCATAGATCCCATCATTTATATGAAAAGTAGCTTCCTACCTGACATTTCTTTTCGTCAGTCAGTACCAAATCCTGGAGGTTTACTTTTCCTCAGGGGAGATGAGGAGCAAACTACGCCTGCATGCTGCCAGTCGTCAGTGGTGACATCAGAACAGTCAACAGCGAGGGTACACCGGTGCACCAGCTGGATCTGGGACACTTCCTAAATCCTCACTGTGAGCATAAATCTGTGATGTGGAGTCACACCTCAGTCTGCTTTTAATGGGGGAGTAAATCAGGAAGCAGAGGCCTTGCTGCTTCTCTCCTCTGATGTGTTTGTCCAACTGGTCATTCAACTAGCAGAAAAGGGGGCTTGGCAACAAGGGTTGTGCAACAGCACAATCTCTTACTCTGCTGATAACCCACTCAGGAGAGCGTTGCTTTTCACTTTCCACATCAGCCATGTGTAAATAACCTATAACCATGAATCTCAAACATTCACTGCCTTGCGATAGGATTTACTTCTCTTGAACCTTTTCTCGTTTTATCTCATTAAAAATCCTAATTTTGTGGGAATCTTCCACCAGATTGCATAATAAAGCAACTGTTCATATCTTTCTTTGTCCTGGATTTTGACTAAGTCATTCTAACGCATGAATGTGCTTTGAGCTCAGCGATTCCTTTGAAGGGAATGGATTTGGATGGAAGCCAAAGCCCAGCCTCAGGTCTTCTGAAAACTCAAACACGGTTAACCCTAACCCATCCAGGAATGTCCTGGGTTTGGCTCCATCTGCCTTCTTCTCAAACTGAGCAGCTTCTCTGTTCCTTCTGAAGAAAAGCATTTCCACAGCATGATTCTGCTTTCTTTATGGTTCACAGTGGGGGTGGTGTGTTAAGACCATTGTCAGTTTTCTGTACACAGTTCTTCAGATACAGATCGAAATCACTTTCCACATAAGGACAATTACTTATTGACAACCCTATGTACCCTCTTATTGCACTGTTAAGCAACAACTGAGAGTCTTCAGTCAGAGGCCTCTTCAGAACCACTATAATACAGACTGCTAAAGGAAATCCTTCTTTCTGCAGCCATCATCATCCGCAACAAATCTTTGAAGAAATTTGAATAAAATGGGTTAAGACATTTATTTTTCTTTGTGAGTTAATGTAGTATTTTTTAAATTGAATTTTCAAATTGAACAAAACCAATTAGGTTATTGTACAGTTTAAACAGCCAACATTGTCTGCTGTGAAGATCTTTGTTACCTTTGACCTTTCTCTGAAGATATAAATGCTCTTTGACCGAATAACGAGTATTTATAAATAGGACTTACTGTACACACCTTTAACAAACTGCAGCACATGTTTTAGCCTGATGACAGCTGTTGGCTTTCTGCCAACAGCTGTCTCAGTTTTTCAGACAGCAAAAACTCAAAGACAGTTTTGTAATTTAAATCTAGACAAGACAAGACTTCTTGTGAGTTCTTTAGTGTTACACTTAAATATTTCAGGTATTGTGGCTTTTTCCCTAGATTCTCTGTTGATTATGCTTCTGTCAGATTTAAATAAGGAAGCTACAAATAAACAGTCAGGAATAAAGGACAGATAGATTTCTGATAACTGGATAGGAAATAAAAGAGGAAAACAGCAAACTTTTTCATGCTTTATTTTCTTTTTTTTACACATTGGACCAGGAAAATATGGAAATCAAATTCTAGACTTTCAAGATGAGAACAAATCCTGTGTATTTAGTTTCATTCATCTGCTGAACTCTACCTGCTGAAGAATATCATCCCCAGAGCCTGATACTGTCACTACCATGGTGTTGAGAATAAATTATTCTGTTTTCCTTCTATCTATTGTAGCTAGTTGCTAAGCTAAAGCTAAGCTAAACCTAAAGGAAATAACATGTTAGGAAATGCAAATGAGAGCTGGGTTAAGGGATGACACAATAGGTAACGCCCTCTTTGGGGCGTAGCTCAGAGAGACAGAGGAAATGGAAACCTCTTGTGGGATGTCAATTTGACTGTTAGCTCTTAAAGTTAGCATGTCAGAATGGACCAGCTGTATTTTGGTATTAATACATGGAATTCATGAATTTAACTCACCGACTCTTCTTTAGCCTCATACATCGAGAACTCAGCATGGAGAACGGATAATTCTCCTCACATGGTTTACTAATGTTCCAACAAAGCCTTTACAAAACAACTGCAGCCATACTGTTAATAAAGACAGAATAATACAAATCCATTCCATATTTTTAAAAAATATTAGAGCAAAAAATAAATGTTTTTTTTTGTATTATTTTCCTTCTACTTCACAGAAATGTATTACTTTGTGATGATCTATCACTCCCAGAAAAATAAATGAAGGTTTGCTGTAATGTGACAAAATATGAAAATGTCCATGTTACGCTGCAGGACACTGTAAAAAGATATCACAAAATTACTGGCTAGCCCTTAAATATATTTTTTATTATTTTGGCAGTAAAACATTGAGATGATCCAAAGTTTCATTGTGGCTAAAACCCACAGATCATCTCATCAAACAACTGGGGGCATTTCTGAGCTTGTACTAACAGAAGTAAACAACACCAAAATAGTGTACAATAACACTTTATTAAAAACATGTACACACCAGAAATCATATGACAAATCATGCATTTAGTATTCCAGTAACAGACCTGCACAATGTCAATGTAGGTAAAACAGACATAAGTTTAAAATAACAAAACACATTTCAAACTGATGGTAGAAGCTGACAGAACAAGTCATAGAACTCCAATGTAAAGGAGTGGATTATTTACAGCACATAGAGATGCAGCTTGTTTTTGTATTTCACAATGAAGACGTTCTTTAACAACTCGTCCTGGGCTATCAAATTAAAAGGCGTCAAACACAGATAACAGCAACTGCTCAACGGAAAGAAAAGTGATGAGATTCAACAAAGAAGCAGAATCTCAGCGTGCGTCGATGTTTTATATGAATCAGCAGAACCAAAATGGACTAAGCTAAAGCTTATATCTTATATCAAAGGCATAATAAACAGATATCCAACTGTGAGATAAAAAAACATCATTTTTTAGGTATCAGTACTTAATTTTTCAACTAAAAAACAAGAAAACAATCCACTAAAAATGGCCTTTAGCATTATCTCTTTGTTGCAGCTAAGATGTTACTAGCTAACTGGCTGCTAGTTAGTCTAGCCATTAACATGTTAGCAGCTAGTTAGCTGCTTAACCAAGTTAGCTTAACCAAGCAGCTACTCTATGTGTCTAGCTTGGTGTGTTTAAAATCCATCAGGAAACAGTATAAACGGTTTAGAAAAGAAAAACTAAACTAAACAGCATTAGAAATAGGACTAGTAATCTCAAACAGTTCAGAAGTAATTAACTGCTACAGCTAGGAAATAAAGCAGTAGCATCTTGTCATAACAAGAAAGTTTATTGCCATTTAGATGCAAGGTTGTAACAATGAAACAACACTTTGAGGAATAACACTTATTTCTCATTATAACCAGAAAGTTTCTTGTTTTAAGGAGATACTGCAGCTTTATTTATATTCCAGCTTTAGCAGCTAAATGCTTCCATAAAACAGTACAGAGCTCTGTTGCAGCTCTCTATGTTTTTCTAAAGGTCCCTCACACATATTTGCACTTTCATTCAGCCCTTGGTGACACGACAATCAGTTTACATTAAAGCTCCTTCAGCTGTTTAACAAATGATGACCAGTTCTTCTAGCAGCTCAGTGGCTAACTAGAAGATTCTGACCTGGACAGTGGCTGAGGTAACTTCTGTTTTTCTCATCTTTGGATTATTTGGGAGGTGAGATTAGATTCTCCACAGTAAACAGAAGCCGCCACAAGCGTCCTTTCCTGAGGGGAACAATGTTTTTATGGAAGATACTGGAGGAAACAGATTTCCTGCTGTGACTCATTACATGAAACCAACAGTTTAGCAAACACGAAAAAGACAAAAATTAAGTTTACAAGAGTTACATGAAGTCAAAACACATCAACATAAAACCCTGAAATCATTACAAAAAATGACATTCTGACTGTTGCTGAAGCTCAGACTAAGATAAGCTATAAGCTGGCTGTCATTTTGTTCTGCATGTGTTGGTGGAACTTGTGGCTCTTTTCTGTACCAAAGACGTCTTAAGGCTCTTGGCTGAAAAGTTGGATCAAATTCTGGGTCAGGATCTAGTTGTTCCGGAGCAGGTTGCTAAAAACTGAAAAGGAAAAAGGAAAAAGAAATAAATAATCACAAAGGATACTCCTGACACCTACTGCTCACCAGTAGGTGTCAGGCTGCTCACACTCAAACTGTGTTTTCCATTTTACTCAATCCATATCGTTCACTAGATGGTGAGTTAGTTAGTTTCGTCCAGGTTCTTGCCATTGGTGTCAAGGCAGGGTTCTTTTTATAGATGGCATTATTAGTATTGTAACAGAACTTTGAAAAGTTCAAGTAGAACATACAAAAACAAAAAAAAGGCATAGATCTAATAACTGCCACACAAATACAATAATAAACCAGATTAGCGTCTGATAAAAAAAAAAAGCCTTTTAGGATATTCTGCTAATGCGGCCTTGTTATGCTAAAGAGCAAAAGTTGTTTTTGGATCAGCATGTCCCTTAAAGTGCAGTCTTTTCCTCAATAATAAGCAGAAAACTCCTCCCACAATGCATCTTATTTAACTACTTGAAATAAAAAAAAGTAATATCGAGTTTTTCTTATTGACTGTCTAATGCAATGTTTCCAAAGATAATCTCTGATTGGCTGATTAGGCCTCATTAGTTTAGGTTATATAAATGCTGATTCAAACTGACAAGACAAGATATGAATAAAAATCCATAAACATGTCTACTACAGTTGGTTTCTATAAAAGCAGCAAAAATCCTTGTACAAAATTTGGTTGTGGAGTGATCCAACATGGAGTCACTAAATGTCACACATTAGTGAGGAGATTTTTACTGTCAGCCCAACTACAAATGTCACAGACCACATCAACAGTTTGGATCAGAAGAACCTCCAGGAATGATCCGAAACTCTGACCTTCCATCAGTGTTGTTCTGTCCACTGACCAGTAGGGGTCCTCATATTGGAGGACCACCTTTGCTCCTCTTTGTTTGCAGGCCTGCTGTCTCACCTGGAACCACTTCCTCCTCCTCAGTGAACTGCAGGAAAGCTCCAGTGATCCAGTGCTGCATCAGTTTTTCCCCTGACTGGAAGCCAGCGGTTCAGAGTTGCTTTTGAACCAGAATAAATGGAACATTGACCAGCATATTTGAAGTGTATTGATGATTTTGATGATGGCCCTCATCAAAATGTAATGTTTGTTTCTGGTTTCTTAGTTGTTGTTGTTTTTATGACATTTTGTTTTTGCATTTTTAAAGCACTTTCTGAAATGTACTATAACAAATAAACTTGATTGATTGATATTGCATGTTAGTGTTTAAATGGGGAGTTTCCTTTGACTAATTTCTTTCCTATTTTTATGGCCAGTCAGGAAGTTTAGTAGTGTTTGTTTTTTGTTTAGATGAGTGATTTTGTTTTCTCAGCTATAATGGGTTGTATTTTTGTTGGTTTTGTCTTGGAAACCCAGAACAAGGTCACAAGGTAAAGATTGTCCTTTGTGACTCCCAGTCATGGAAATTTTCTTCTCAGATAGCTTCCTCTTTTGTTTCTTTACATAATTAATCACTAAAGGGTAGAATTTACAGTAGTTGTTAAAATAATCATAGATTATATGTAATTATTTGATTTTAAATAAATCTTTTTTTTAAATTTATGTTTAGTTTATTTCACAGGTCCTGCCTTGGCAAACCAAACAAAGAAGCTGGTTGCCTATATGTGCCAGGGCCATTTTTGCCCTTCAAAAACCATATTTTCCTAACTATGTGACTGACTTCATTAAATCAGGCTTGCCTCTGGCATAAAGCAGACTGGTTGCTTTATGAAATATAAACTTTTTATGAAGTATGACCTTCGACCTTCTGGATAAGGTGGGTGTGTTTGTGGATAGAAACCACTATGTGAACTCTAGAACCAACATTGGTCAAATCTACTCTATGTGATACATTAGAAGTTCGTGACAATGTGGGAATCCACAGTTACTCACGCTGGCTGTCTCCTGGGTTAGACTGACCTCCTCGCTGACCTTTCTCTGGATCTGCACCTGAACAAGTCAAACTCTGATTAGAACCAGGATGTCGCTGTGATCCAGTTCCCACCATGTGTGACTGTTCAGAAGAAACACCACTGACCTCCCTGCAGCTTGAAGCAGAGCTTCTTCTTCTGATAAGCAAAGTAACTGGACGCAGCTCCCACCAGAGCGACACCTACAGCACTAATGATTCCTGCAAGTGGTCCGGAACCTCCTGCAGCAGAGACAACACACACAAAATGTTTGGTTAAGATTACATTCATTTCAGAACAATTTGACATAATTTATTCATTTTTGCTTTAATAAGGACTGAAAAAACTGAGTTAGCATAATAAAGATTGTATTGACCTTCTTTATTTCATTGAAAAAGTGGCATAAAATAATGGTTTCACAACTAAACGTTTTCTTTTGGGGGTTTAATCTTGCAGTGACTCATGTTATCCACAAGAGGGAAGTAAATATAGTACTAAAAACAGGAAGTGGACAGTCCCAGGCTGCAGGGCATTGACTCGCTCATGAGTCATACGTGTCTTGTGATGATTCTTTGTGCTAAAAAAGGGAGTTGTCCCCACATGAAAAGCAGAGCGGATTCCAGCTTACAGAATGACTTACTGCTGAGGAACCTTCGGCATTTGCTCTCAGCATAAACTCCAGATTTCCCACACAAACAGAGCGCCTGAACGGGTTCTGTCCAATTCTGGATCTTGTGCAGAACTTGACTAAAGCTGCTCCCTCCCAGCTGCAGAATGGTGCCCTCTAATGTTAGCATGCATATCTTTTCCCATCTCCGTAGTAATAGGAAATCTGTAGTAATTGTTACTGCTACTTTGTCAACAAAAACCCTTAGAACAGGAAATTACTTTAACCTTGTTCCGTTTCCAGCCATTTCCAAGCATATTCACATTCCTTCACTTTGTTACATTCAGTCCGGATGGAAGGTTTCAGGATTTCATCTGCATCTCTGTGCAGTTATTTCCCAAATATCTGATAATTGTGGCATATAATTGTATTCAAACTCCCTTTAAATTTTTTTAATGTAATGACTTATTGCATGAATTGTAATTATTTTCTTATTTAATGGGAACACCGCAATTGCAAAATTGTGTTTTTTTAAACAAGGTTTTGTAATAGGAATACAGCTACTGAGAGCATCTATCAGGGAAGCAGCCAAGACAGACAGTTTGATCTTTTTAGCCTGAATATATTGCTTTGTGTGGTGAAAATCTTTCACCCTCAAAACAGTCTCTTCACAATGGAATAAGTTGGGAGTGCTATCATGCTGTGGGGATGCTTTTCTATGTCAGAATCAGGGGTGCCACCAGGAATCTTGGGCCCCGTGACAAAAAATGTGAATGGGTCCCCTCGTGCAGCTGTTGTTACAATTTTTTGAGTCTATTTGACCCAATTTTAAAGGCCTGCATCTGCCTTGCTTTCTTTGGTTCAATACTGATAGTTAGCACAATATGTACTGCTCATGAATTTAACATCCAACAGTCCACATCCAGAATGTAAGTAGGTTGCTTAAATTTTTTCTATTAGTTTTAGATACTGAAATGTCTCCCCATGAGCAACAGTCAAAAGCAACATGCAAAATACACATAAAGCAATCCAGACTTCTAAAAATGCTATGTAGTTCCATTTTATTCAAGCTGCAGTACATAACTTTAATTAAAAAAAAAAATGTGTTCTCTATATTTGTTAAAGCTGTCACCATGTCATAGCAGTTTATGAGACAGATAATCTATGAAAACAATCAATCTCCTCCACCTCCTTCCTGAATTACTATTACTGGTTAAAGTAATGCATCGTTCTGACCAAAACAACCAATCAGAACCAGTAGGCCACTCTTAGCACTGTCAATTAGCCTCATTCACTCACTGCTAAATGTGCTAATGGAGGAGAAACAGCTTATCATTACAAGAAACAGTTTATCTGCCGTCATTGGTAGCTATGCTAACTAAACTGAGCTTCACAGTTTGAATCTGCACAACTCTGTGCTATGCTAGCTGCAGCATGGCACAAATCAAGGTGGAGGAAGGATGAGAGCAACATGAGATTGTGATTGACAGCACTAAAACTCTCCTGCCTCTGACTGGTTGTTTCTAGCACTGGGAGAAAGCAGAGGAAATAGATTTTTCACAGATTACCTCTCATACCATACTGTCACAACATAATGACAGTTTTAAAAAATATGTGAAAAAAAATATTTAAAGTGACATACTGCAGCTTTAATTTCACTCAGGAGAGGACGGGTCAGGAGGGACCTGGGTTAGAGCTGCTGCTGACTGACTCATCTGTTGTTAAGTGGTAAAAGGTACAAGGGAACAAGTTAAATATATGAATATGTTGGTAATTTTTTTCCTTAATTCATTAAATGCTAGTGAATTGGAGGCAAACAGTAGTCTGTAGCTAAGCTAACTATGCTAAATGGTTGATAATCTCACACAGTCTACTCACCTCTCTCGGAGAAAAACTGGGTTATAAATTAACACTCTTGCATTTTTCTCTCTCCCTTTCTCTTTTTTTATTTGAAAACCTGATTTTATAACTTTTCTTAGCAGCATAGTAACTGCCACAGTCGTTCGTGTCTTCCACTTTCTGCAGCTCAACAGCGTCACGGTGAAGCTCCAACAGGAACAAACCATTTAACGCAG
>NW_015115124.1:0-7791 GCF_001443285.1 Poecilia latipinna
TAAGCTAACGTTAATGTTAGCCACAAAGTTTAAGTAAAACTCACCTTCGTGTCAGTGAATGCATAACGAGGCGAACATCTTAAAACCTTTCTCCAGATGACTTGTTGGGGCTTCGGATCGATGTACAAACCTTGGCCAAGCCCTGAAAGCACCTATTGTAAAAGGCCATTTTCAATAGATCGGAAACAATCGAGCCGCTTTACCCCGAACGCGGAAGCTGAGGTGCAAAGAGCCCATTTGTTAAAAGCTGTGAGCTGCGTTGAAGTAAATAAAAAAGAGAAGTTTAAATACATGCTGAGAGTGAAACTCCTTCCTACAGATGAAGCTATATCACAGATTTCAAAAGAAAATTTAAATGGGAAAACGCGGATAATATAGGAAACAGCGCCTCCTTCACTTCAGGAGTGCAATGGTCCCATTCCCAAATGAGGTAAGAGACTGACAGTGATCCGTCCCCGCCCCTTTCTGTTTGCTGCAGCGAGGTGTGCTTGAACCGAACGAGCACAACGTCATTGTCCTTATCTAACATAATCTCGCTTGCTCCGCCTAGAGGCATGGAGTAGTATTACACAACACAACATTTCCTCCCTTGTTGAGGTTTAAAATTCCTCCAAAATATACAGTACTTGGACATAATTTGCTGAAGAGTACAACCTATTATCCACATGCATTTGAAAATTATCTGCATACTTGTAGTAACAGAAATATTTAACAAATGTACTAATAAAGATTACATAACCCTTTAATAGCTGTCTCAAATGGACCTACAATGTCAAATCCAAGTTTTTTCCATGGCCCATCTGACAGTGGTTACCCAATATGATGTAGCATTTAAGCTAACATTAGCTTTTGTTTAATTGGGACAAAAAAGCTAAGCTTAACTTACTGAATGGACTGAGTTAATATACAACATGCTATATGCTAACATACAGCAACATGGTAATGATAGAATTTAAGCTAATATTAGATTTTTAGCTAATTTTTTTTACCTAAAACTAAACCTCCCTTATTTAATGGGTTAAGTCATGTTAACCAACACGCTAGCGTAAGCCAACATGATATTGCTATTTAAGCTAGCAGTTTTCTTTTTGACAAATGTTAGCTTATACACTCTTATTACTGCACTATGGGTTAAAAGTTGTTGCTCTCTTTAATCCTAAAATTATTCAATATATATTATACTTTACCTTTGTAACCTTGATTCTGCACTTGAACTCAAATATTTCTGCATATTTCAGCAGTAGCGTTCAGCATTTTCAAAGGAAATGCAAGTGATCAAGTGACTTTGTAAGAACTTACTCAAACTTATATCTGTATGCGTAGAGATTAAATTAGTTTCAACTTCAAAAAAGATAGTGATCTTTAATAGAAAACAGCCACAGCAGAAAATAGAAAAAATATACAACTAAGACAAGCAACACAACAAATTAATGGAGAATGGAGACAATAATCACACATACTTTGTACAATTAAGAACAATCAACAAAGGAAAAAAATCTTTAAATTGAATATTACATTTTCTCAGTAAAAGGGCAGGTTAATTTTTTTTTGAAAAGCTTAGACTGGTTAATATAATTTGGAACAAATAACAGCATCAGTTTCAGTCTAGTTTTGCTTTAAAGAAAAACCTATCAAATAATTTTTTTAATACAGTAAATTTCGAAGTGTAAAACAATTACTGAAAATCTACAATTAGTGCACAAGAGCACATTTTATTTTGGATTAAAAATGTATTAAAGTAAACCTCATTCACCCAACTCATTCTCTCCATTCAGAATAATATAAATCAATCCTTCAAGTTCATATTGTACATCTTAAAGTATCCAAATGTCAAGAACCAAATGATCACATTTAACAAATTAGAAAATTAAACAATTTTATAGACAAGAAAACCTTCCAGTGTATAATTCCAGTTTTCATCTAAATTGCTTTTATAGTGAATCTCAACATAGGACATATATGGAAAATAGTTCTACAGCTTTTCACCTGTGACGCCTGATGTGCTGAATTAAACTAACTTTGTGACGAAAACCTTTTCCACAGAACACACATGAAAACGGCTTTTCACCAGTGTGAATCATCATGTGCTGAGTTAATAGCGGTTTTCGACTAAAACTTTTTCCACAGTTCACACATGAAAATGGCTTTTCACCACTGTGAATCATTATGTGCTGAGTTAAATCCTGTTTTTGACAAAAACTTTTTCCACAGGTGACACATGAAAACGGCTTTTCACCAGTGTGAATCATCATGTGCCGAGTTAACTCCTGTTTTCGACTAAAACTTTTTCCACAGCTCCCACATGAAAACGGCTTTTCACCAGTGTGAATCATCATGTGCCGAGTTAACTCCTGTTTTTGAGTAAAACTTTTTCCACAGCTCCCACATGAAAACAGCTTTTCACCAGTGTGAATCATCATGTGCCGAGTTAAATCCCGTTTTCGACTAAAACCTTTTCCACAGTTCACACATGAAAACGGCTTTTCACCAGTGTGAATCATCATGTGCCGAGTTAAATCCCGTTTTTGACGAAAACTTTTTCCACAGTTCCCACATGAAAACGGCTTTTCACCAGTGTGAGTTCTCATGTGAGCATCAAAAGCACATTTGAAAGGGAAACGCTTTTCATAGGTCACACAGGAGAAAGGTTTGCTTCTTTCCGGATTTTGGTTCTCGGCTTCAGCAGCTTCCTGGAAAATGACTTGGTTCCTGTTTGGTTCTGATTCAATGTGAGATGTTTGCTCATCAACAGGAACCAACATGCAGGTATCAGTCTCCTGTTTTAACTGAACCTGTTCTTCACCCTGACTGCAGTAAACTTCTTCCACTTCCACTTTTATCTGCTGATGTTCTAGATCCTCCTGCTCTTCTTTTATCTGATGATCTTCTGGTTCTTCCTGTTCTTGTTTCACCTGCAGAGGTTCTAACTCCTCCTGCTTACATAGCTCCTCCTTATAAATGTTATGTTGCAGGCAATCTGGACAAGAAAACAGAAAAATAGAGGAATTGTTAACTTTATTAAAGTAAATGGGGGGAAGACTTTCATTGTTTATTACAGAAATTACAAAATGACCAGATTAAAAAAAAATCCCTTTTACTCATTATTAAATTATTCATCTCATAACAGACGCACAAACTAATTTAGGCATTATTGTTAATTAAAAGTACATTTTATAATTTTTAGGTATTTCTTATGTTGAAGGCATTCTTTATTTTTATTTATCATTCACTTTATATTTTGGTGGTTTATTTGTATGATAACTGTTTATTTTATTTATTATTTATTTCTCTAAGGTAGACAGGAAGAACTGAGTCTATTTTCTATAAGTGTATGGACTGGTGCAGAACCAGCATGCACTGGGTTGGGCCTGTGGTTTTTCACCAGAGCAGGAGAGGAAACCAAAAACAATGACAAGTTTGATCTTTATTTGCTCACCAAATTGGATAATAATAAACCATAAAAAGCACCTTCTAGTTGTTTGAACATTGGATTTCTTTTGCCTGCGTATTACATTGCATTGCTTATTACTCTCTAAAAATATATGCTGTACTGTTTCCATTTGTTCACAACAAGAACCTGTATTATGTTTATTAATTATTTTAAGAATTATTTAATCCTGTATGTCCAAATCTTATTCTGGATATAATATCTTCTTTTTTAATTGTATTACCTTTTTTAAATTCTCCAACTTTTTGAATACTATAATAAAACCTAGCACTACCTCCTGTATCGCATTGCTTTTGCCATTTGTTCTTAATATACATTTTTATAATATGCTTTATCTAATTTTTACTTATAACATTTAAATCAACAATTTTATTTTTTGCAGCACTTTTAGCAAAACTACCAACCGACTCATTTCCTACCACACCAGTGTGGGCAGAAATCAGTACTAGTTCAAACTGAGATCCATAATTTTTAATCCTGAAAACTGAGTGAACCCCTTGATTCTGAAGTTACGTGTTAAATACTTATTAACGCTTTAATCTGAACAAATTATAACCGTTTCCTCTCACACTTCTGTATATACTATCAATTTATGGTATTCTTTTATTTCTCATGATATTTAAATCTGGAATTACAAAAGATATGTCTACTTTAACATTTTACTAATTTCTACACTTAATGAATTTATCGGTTTACTTAAACATTAACCTTCATCCAAACGCTGGTGTTTCCTACCTATCCGGTGTAAAATAATCTGGGGAGTCCGGGAGAAATCCAGCAGTCTGCGCTGATCATCCATCTCTTCCTCCGACTTGACGATGATTTCTTTTAACTCTGTGAAAGTTTCTTCAGCAGCAGTTAACCACTCGTTGATAAACTCGCTTAGAGAAACACTCGAACATTAAACAAAGCAGCGCCATCTTTTCCCTCTTCCTCCCCTTTCTCTTCTGCTTCCGGGTTTTATGACTGTCAGCATTCATATTGTAGCATTGCCGCCACCTTCTGGATCATACGAGCATCACATCTACATATTTGTCATACAGTGCGAGAGATTGGTGACTGGGGTTGATTCTGGCAGCAGCATATTGCTCATTTATGGGGTTCTTACAGGCTGAGCTACCAGCCAGTACCGGCTGGTGGCTCAGCTGGTTCTTACCAGACACCAGGGTTACCAGCCTGTGGTAGCCTTGGGTTTTTGGGGGCGTATTGGATCATTTCAGTGCAACAAAAACACAAAAAGAGGAAATCTGTAATGGGTTTGCACTATAGAGATACAATATTTAACCCATAGTGCATTCATCACTGTACTATGGTATAAATGTCATTACTCTCTTTAATCCTAAAAATTATTCAATACATTGAATATTTATATATATATAGTTGAAGATTTTAGGTTATAATATTTCTTAAGAAAACTCTTTGGCTCAATCTTCTTCTATCCCAGGTTCTCCCGGTGAGCCGCGTGTAGCCGCACAAAGACAACAATGAGTGCAGACGACACAGAATTGGAGAGTTTAATCCAATAGAAGACAACGCATAAAATTACAACAGAAACTGCAGAACAGAGACATACATTCATTTACCTGACACAAATGGAAAGAAGAAGAAGAAAAGAAAGAAAGAAAAGCAAAGACATCTTTGGAGAATTGCGAGAGCAAATCTAATTTGTTACTTCTGTGTAGAAAGTTTTATAGTAAAGGCGTATTCTTATCTTTAATTTATTCAAATAAGGCGTATCTTTGCTCATCCAACCAGGAGCTGTCTCTGACCCTCTCTCTAAAGCCAGGAACTCCTGCTGTTTGACGGCTTTTCACAGATGAGTGTGAAAAGCTGGAACTATTCCCGTTTTGTTTCCCACACAGACAAAAGGCAGTTCAAACGATCCTAGCAAACCATCTGCTGTAACTACAGGTAACATAAAGGTCAATAGGCCAGAATAAGTTACTGATTTTAAAACTATAATTAGGCTATTTCAATCAGGACATGTTAAGTTTTAAAACTAGCATACTTTAAATTTATTTTCTTAACTATATATATATATATATATATATATATATATATATATATATATATATATATAAAATATACTGTCCCTTTGTGAGCAATATTATGCAACACTCTGCACTTAAACATTCCTGCAATTTTCTGCAGTAGCATTCAACATTCACCTTGTGTTATAGTTACTTTTTAAGCCATTAAACAAACAAGTATTAGGTAAATTAGTTTCAGCATTAAAAGAAAGTAATATTTAACAAGACAGCTGCAGGAAAAAAAAAGAGAAAAACAATACAACTAAGACAAGATACACACCAACTTATGGAAGACAATAATCACACATACTATGTACAATCAAGAATAATAAATTCACAAAAAAATTTACAGTGAATATTAAAATGTTCTGTTAAGTTCAAAGGTATTTTAATTTATGCGAAAAGCTTTAACATAGCTAAAATAAGGCTGGTTAAAATGTGAAACAAATAACAGCATCAGTTTCAATCTAGTTTTGCTTTAAACCTGCTAAAGATCTTTTTGTATGTTAATATATTTGAGAATGCAAAGCCACTAAGAAAAAAATTACAATTAGTACACAAAAGTACTTTGTGTATTTGGTAATACATGCATTAAAGTAAATCCCATCAACCCCACTCACTCTGTATACAGTACAGAACAATACAAATCAATCCCTCCAGTCCAGTCTTATTAGAATGTTCTGGAAAGGAGTCGATGTCCGGTCAAACTCTCCCAATGTCTCCCATATTGAATGGAGAAGTCTTTCAGGGATGTAGAATGACAGCAGCAAATAGATCAACATTTGTCTATTAGACTCCTTAGATTTACAGTTTTAAAGGATGAACTTTTTTCACTGCAGAATATGCCAGCAAAAGACAAACTATTGCTCAGAGATGCACATCTCTAAGTATCCAGATGTCAAGATCCAAACAATTACATTTAATACATTAAACAATTTCTTCATTTTAACAAGAAAGTCCTTCAGTCTATAACTAGTTTTTATTCAAATGACTTTTACAATGAACTTTAACACAGCTCACACATGAAAAACACTTCTACGCCTTTTCACCAGTGTGACTTCTCATGTGCCCATTAATATGATGTTTTAGACGAAAGCACTTCCCACAGATCACACACACAAAAGGCTTTTTACCTGTGTGAATCATCATGTGCTGAGTTAAAACTAGTTTTCCACTAAAACATTTTCCACAGGTCTCACATGAAAACGGCTTTTCACCCATATGAGTTCTCTTGTGAACATTGAGAGTACATTTAAAAACAAAACGCTTTTCACAGATCACACACACAAAAGGCTTTTCACCTGTGTGAATCTTCATGTGGTCAGTTAAACGATTTTTTAGACTAAAGCTTTTTCCGCAGGTCTCGCATGAGAAGGGATTGTCACCGGTGTGAATCTTCATGTGCTTAGGTAATTGGCATTTTTGACGAAAACACTTTCCACAGTTCACACACAAAAACGGCTTTTCCCCTGTGTGAATCGTCATGTGCTGAGTTAAATTACATTTTAGACGAAAACATTTTCCACAGGTCACACATGTAAACGGCTTCTCACCAGTGTGAATCGTCATGTGATGAGTTAAAATCTGTTTGGTACAAAAACCCTGTCCACAAGTCACCCACACAAAAGGCTTTTCACCAGTGTGACTCCTAATGTGACCAATTAAAGTCCGTCTGACAGGAAAGCTTTTACCACAGGTCCCACATGAAAACGGCTTTTCACCAGTATGAGTTCTCAGGTGAGCACTGAGAGCAGATTTTAAAGTGAACCGTTTTTCACAGATCTCACACATAAACAATTTTTCAACTTTGTGAATCATCATGTGCTGAGTTAAAAGCTGTTTCTGATGAAAACTTTTACCACAGGTCTCGCATGAAAACGGCTTTTCACCTGTGTGAATCCTCATGTGCCGAGTTAATTGAGATTTTACTGAAAAACATTTTTCACAGTTGAGACATGAAAACGGCTTTTCACCGGTGTGAATCCTCATGTGATAAGTTAATGCCTGTTTGTCACAAAAACTTTTACCACAGGCCTCACATGGAAACGGCATTTCACCTGTATGAGATCTCATGTGAACATCGAGAGAATATTTTACAGTTTAACTTTTTCCACAGTTCACACAGGAAAAAGGCTTTTCACCTGTTTGAGTTCTCGTGTGAACATTGAGAGCAGATTTTAAAGCGAAACACCTGTTACAGATCACACA
This sequence comes from Poecilia latipinna, assembly GCF_001443285.1. NCBI lineage: Eukaryota > Metazoa > Chordata > Actinopteri > Cyprinodontiformes > Poeciliidae > Poecilia > Poecilia latipinna. Next base: position 7,687 of record NW_015115124.1, read on the forward strand.
CATAAAAGGCTTTTCACCTTTGTGAATCGCAGTGTGCTGAGTTAAAAGCTGTTTTTGATGAAAACATTTTCCACAGGTCTTGCATGAAAACGGTTTTTCACCTGT
>NW_015115124.1:11058-46223 GCF_001443285.1 Poecilia latipinna
GTGAATCCTCATGTGCTGAGTTAATTGAGATTTTACTTTATAACATTTTTCACAGTTCACACATGAAAACGGCTTTTCACCCGTATGAGTTCTCATGTGAGCATCAAAAACGGATTTGAAAGCAAAACGTTTTTCACAGACGCCGCATGAGAAAGGTTTTCTTCTTCCCCGATTTTGGTTCTCAGCTTCAGCAGCTTCCTGGAAGATGACACTGTCATCTTGGTTCATCTGCAGAGGTTCTGGCTCGTCCTGGTCCAGAGTGGAAATCCTCTCCTGGCTATGAACTTTATGTTCCAGGCAATCTGGACAAGAAAACAGAAAAAAAAAGAGGAATTGTTAACTTTATTGTTGACCTCAATAAACATACCATTCATTAAAGTAAATGACCGAAGACTTTCCGCATGCAAGACTAAAAGGAACAAAATAACACACTTGAAAATTCAGGATTGCAGACAGACAGATCAGTTGACATTTGGAAAATTATTAAATGACCAGATTTTCATAAATTATTTATTTATTTATTATGAAATCATTCAGTGTCAGCATTAATGGTATTTTTAGATCTTATTTATTTTTGAGCTATCCTTTATTTTTATTACTTTGAAATATGTTAACATTTATTTTTAGTCCACTTTATATTTTGCTGTTTATTTACACAGTTTATTTGTATGTTACCAATTGTTTTATATTATATATTTATTAAGATTAACTTTAGAACTGTGGGTCTATTTTCTCTAAATAAAGGAACTGGTATAAGACCAGCATACACTGGGTTGGCCTGTTGGTTTCCACTAGAGAAGGAGAGGAAACAAAAGTTTTTTTCTTTATTTGCTCGTCAAACTGGAAAAAAAAATAAATCATAAAAGCAACCTTCAAGTCACCATTTTAAAATTATCCCAGTTTGCTTTCCCAAACTTCCATCTCCCCGGAGTTTCTACCTGGCCTTGCTCTGTATCTATTCCTACACTGATCACTCCCCATTGTGCATTCTTTAAATACTCTCCATTTGCAAATATCAGCAATAGATTGAGAAACCAAAGTCAGATCAATGGCAGACTCCTTACCCCTTATAAAGTCCACCAGAATACCTACTCCATTATTTAAAATGACCAATCCATTTTCTTCAATCATCTCTTCTAAAATCCCTCCATTATAATCATCTTGATCTCCCCATAAAGTGCTGTGTACTGAAGTCCCCACACCAAACTATTTTCCCTCTCCAGTATTCTAGGATTGTTTCAAGTTTTAACTTTTCTAATTGTTTACACAGATTGTAATAATTTATTATTTTAATATTCTCATCATCTGTCCATATTTCTACAGCAGTAAGTTCTAAGTCTGATATTATTTGGAGCTGAATACTTTTTATGTTTTCCTTTATGAATACGGCACAACCTCCTCCATTCCCATTTATCCTGTCTTTACATAAAACTGAATAACCATGAATATTAAACTGCTATGATGGCTTGAGCCATGTTTCCTGAATGCATATTATATCTGGTTTTGTATTTAGGTTATTAGTGAAGCCTTTAAGTTCCTGACTATTTGCTATTAGACTGCGACCGTTCCATTGTAATATTAGAATTATGTGACAGTTTGAGAAGCCTGTTTCCTTCCTCCTATTCTTCTTCTTTGGGATTTTATGACTGTCGGTATTCACATTGTTGCATTACCGCCCCCTTCTGGATAATACGAGCATATCAGGTGAAATATCTTGCCCGAGGACTCAACAACTGAGACGGATGGTGGGGCGTGACTATCAGAGCTACCCAAAAATCCGTCCTACCTTGCGGTAATGCGCACATCGACGTTACGTCACATACCGTTTACTCAGCAGATTTCTTAAAAATACGTCCTACCTGTGGAAATTTTGTTTCATGCGTTTTATTTCATTGCAAATTACATTAAGTTTTATTTAATTTATTTTATACTTGGGTTTCATCAAGCCTTCATGTTTTTAGTTTACATAACAGGGAGCTTCTAAATATATTTATAATCTTTAATTTTCTCTCTGCAAATTCGTTCAACAAGTTATTACTTGGCAGTTAATCAGGACAAAATACATTATGTGGGCTTTTTTGTCCCTATGCTTTAAAATATTTTAGTTTAATAACACTCTATTACTAAATTTTGTTAAATAGATGTTTGTAGCGATAATAGATTGAAGCTGTGTAGCGGTGTAATATTAGTGTACATTAATCATATCCTATGATTTCAGGTGCACAGTGGACACTTTGTGGCTGCGCTGCATTTAATAAAGTCTGTCATCCATGTTGGAGATATTTACTTTTTATTTCTATTAAACTTGGAGTTAAATTTTATGTTAATTGTTTATTTTGGAATTTGTTTCTTTACTTTTATAAGTTAGATAGAAAGAACTGTGGGTGTCATGATGTAAGATGAAGTGGATCCAAATTACGAAAGGCGTAAAGTTCTGTTGATGTTTTAATAAGAAAATTCTCCAAATTTGGAATGAAATAAACATAATCTAAAAAAACCCGGCCAACCAAGACAGCAGAGATGCAGGAAGTTTAACAGGAGAAAACGAGTTGAGGTGACGAACTGCCGACTGAAACTGAGAGGCTTAAAGGGATCCAAGAGTCGTTGAACATGTTGGCCTAAATATGTTTTAATTTTCCTATTTACTAAAAAAATGGCTGCTTGTGATACACCAAAACACAATTATTTCAAAAAGTTTATATAATTTGTTATACGTTTCATCCATGGAGGTCTCCATCTTTCCACCTGTTGGGTTGATGATGCGTTTTAATCCATCCTGTACTGGAATCTACAGAGTAAACACAGGAAGGCTAACTTCACCTGAGCTCTTGTTTATCATATTGTACTGGACTGGTGTAATGTTAGATAATGACACAATGTGTGACTGTTGGCTGTAATTAAAAAACAAAAAATAACTGTGAGGTGAATCTGGATCATCTCCCACATGAAACATAAAGGAGCAGCAGTGGGAGCAAGTCGGAGCCGAACAGAACTTCCAAAGGACCAACATATGTGCTCTCAACATTTCTCTCCACAAGAGAAGTTTGTACAAGTAAAACTGACAAAGACTCCAACAGGTGATTGTTGCCTTAATCTATTAAGTCTTTCATTTAAGGTTTCCCATCCCTTTGAACTAATTGGGATGGACCTCATTGGAAAACTTGCCGAAACAAAATCTGGACACAAATATATTTGTGTCATGATTGACTATTTCACAAAGAGCCACAAGCTTATCCACTGAAGAACAAATCGGCACCTGAAGTTACGGAATGCATAATTACGTTTGTGCATCAGCTTGAGGCCCCAAAAGGGATTTTGATGGACCAAGGAAGAGAATTTGTAAATTCTGTAAGTATTTGTTTTCAATATCTTAGAGAAATTTAACACTATGAATGTCCTCCTTTACACTATTTGTTTCGATATGCTGTTTAAAGCAGGTTATTTTGTTATAGCTATTTGTTCGTAAATTTTCAGATAAACCAAGAAGTGTGCAAAGTTCTCAATATTAAACGAAGTCTGTGTTCCCCATACCACCCCCAAAGTAACGGGTTGGCTGAAAAAATGAATGGGACCCTTCAAAGGTGAGTACTATCTCTAATACATACATTTTCAAAGAAAGATCACAAAACAATGTGTATTTGGTAAAATACTTACAAAATTGTAAGAAATCATTTGTTGTGTGTGACATATTACACCTTTCTTGTGAGCTCTGAGTACGGTTGTGGACGGCCATCCATACACCTGGGATGATCTTCAGGTTGGTGCTTTGGTATCAACTAAAGCTTTTTTGAAGGAAAATTTTATTTACAAAGACAAATTTATTCTATTTGTTTTATTTATTTTTATTTGAAATGTCTTCCAGTTGCAGTGTTAAATGTTCATTATAATGTAAAGTTTACTATCTTTCAGATTATGTTGTTGCATTATTATTTTGCCATTAACATTTTATTACTTACCTCTCCCGACCCCACTAAGGGACAAGGGTGTAAAGAAAAGGGATGGATGGATTTTATTTCTTAAAAAAGGTCTCAAAACAACAATAATATCGTTTATCAAAAATCAAAATGTTATTGTGACAAGCCTACAAACATATGATATATAGTGTAGTTAGTTTATTACTAGGGATGGCATAGTTACTTTGAAAGAGTAATTTGATTACTCGTGCAAAATTCATCCATCAGCTAGAAAATGTGCATCTCTTTTCCCTCCATCGTTTAGTGTCGCTGGTGTTACACATGAAACGTATCTCCCCAAGGAAAAAGAAGAAAGCAACAATATGTGTTTAAAAAAAAGTACTAACACAGAGTGACTTGGAAACTTTAATCTGAATATTGGATTGTAAATAGTAACACGTTAGATTACAAGTTACAAGGGGTCAGATTAGACCAACGCGTTGATGAAACCATTGTTTGACATTTTAGCTCAAGCTATTTACGGATCTTTCAGGTTTCCAATACGTCTCCCCCCAATGATAAACTTGTTCCTACGCCCTTGTGCTCTGCTGTGACATCAAGGGGACAATATATGTAAAATAGGCAACATGAAGCCTTACAATGAATAAACAAGTAAAAGATGTTTGATACATAAATTCTGATTAATCTGGTTGTATGAAACAATGGCTGAATCAAAAAGAAAACTGGAAACAAACAGGAGAGAGAGAGTTGAGATTTGCTTGTTACTCGCTATGTGGACAACGATTTATTACTTAAAAATAAAAACTATAACTGCTCAGGTTCAGGTGAGTTCTCTGTTTTACGTGCTTCATAAAAATCCTCCTGGATTACTCGACACATCACTAATGAAAAAATAGGTTTTGTTATTTGCTTGTCAAACTGGGAAAAATAAACTATAAAAGCAATCTTAAGGTTTTTTGGACATTGAACTTCTTTTATCTACGTATGAAGCATCACCTCAGTGCAGCAGTGGCTTATTGGTTGGACTTTTATAGGATATCTGGTTTGACAAACAATCGCCCCTACAATTTATTACAAATTATTACATTTTACAGCTACTAGCACCGCTATTATTAGTTTATGTTGCTAGCTTTACTAACCTTGCTCTGCATTGTTCACATTTCTCCTGTTTTCAAGAGTAAGACTCGGTAGTTAAAGGAGCAGAGCCGTAAGAAGGTCACTGGCTCCATTTTCTCTCTACATAAATAAGCCATTCTCACAGCGTCCCTGCCAGCATGCCTAGGTGGGCCCCATGTGGGGGAAAGGAGGGCAGACTATATGGGTCCCATATGGGTTTGTCCGCGGGTTCCACGATGGCCCCACATGGGTTTGCCCATGTAGGGCCAGAGCCCACATGGGCCCTAACACGGGTCCCCCCTAGGCATGCTGGCTGGGGTCATTGTGTTGTCTGCGTTCATTTACACGTTAACAAAACATTTATACGGGAGGGGAACAGTTACTAAAATGATCTTCATACAGAAAGCTTCTACATTTAGACATTAACCTGCATCCAAACGCTGGTGTTTCCTACCTATTCGATGTAAGATTATCCGGGGAGTCCGGGAGAAATCCAGCAGTCTGCGCTGATCGTCCATCTCTTCCTCCGACTTGACGATGATTTCTTTAAACTCCGTGAAAGTTTCTTCAGCAGCAGTTAACCGCTCGTTGAGAAACTCGTTTAAGCTGGACTGAAGATATTTTTAGAGAAACATTCAACAGGACAGACCGCGTCCTGTCGTCTTCTTCTTCTTCTTCTTCTTCTTTGGGGTTTTATGACTGTCGGCTTCCATGTTATTACATTACCGCCACCTTGTGGATCATACGATCATCACATCTAAAGAGTTCTCATACAGTGCCACTTAAAGATGAACCAGTCACAGGGTTTTTTTCCTATAGATTTATTGAGAAAGTTCAACCATTTAATATGTTCCAGTTTTCTGTTCTATGATTTAAAAAAAAAAAACACTTAGATTTACTTTTCTCTCCTGCATGCAACATTTAGATAATTTTTTGTCATGAGGGAAATGTGATAACCTTCAATAGCAGGAAATACAACACTCAAGAAAACTCCAAGTAGAAAACAGTTTGTTAAACAGAATCATTTTACACAATATCTTTTTCTGCTTCCTCATGTTTATAAATCAACTTTTATTTGTGTAGAATTTTTCCTAATATGTTAATTTATTTGAAAACACCAAATACCCCAAAACTAGTTTTGAAAAAGTAATTAAGTGCTTTTTACTCAACATATGTTTACTTAAGGTTAGAGTAGATTTTTACTCAGTTACAAAGTATCTATGGCAACAAGCTTTACTGAATTGAGTAGTTTTTTAATTCTCTAGGCTTCTATTGTTTCACATTATAAATTTAGCATAATTTCACAAGTGGTGGGTGTTAATTTTTCCCCCATGCTTCTCATCTGTGTGGCATCTCATGTGCTTTGTTAAAGAACATTTCCGAATGAAACCTTTTCCACAAGTTAAACATGAAAAAGGTTTCTCACCTGAATGATTTCTCATGTGAACAGTTAAATGGCATTTTTCATTGAAACCTTTTCCACAAGTCAAACACCAAAAAGGCTTCTTATTTCTGTGAATTATAATATGACGACGTAAAACACGCTTTTTACTGAAACTTTTTCCACAGGTGACACATGAAAAAGGCTTTTCACCTGAGTGAATTCGCACGTGCTCCAGAAAAAGATATTTGAATACAAAGCATTTTTTGCAGGTCACACATGAAAATGGCTTTTCACCTGTGTGAATCGTCATGTGCTTAGTTAAATACTGCTTTTGACTAAAACATTTTCCACAGGTTTCACATGAAAACGGCTTTTCTCCTGTGTGAGTTCTCATGTGAGCATCAAAAGCAGATTTGAAAGCAAAACACTTTCCACATGTCACACATGAGAAAGGCTTTTCATCTGTGTGAATTGTCTTGTGTTTATTTAAATACTTTTTTAAACTAAAACCTTTTCCACAGGTCTCGCATCTGAACGGTTTTTCACTTGTGTGAGTTGTCATGTGATCATTGAAAGCAGATTTGAAAAGGAAACATTTTCCACAGGTCTCGCATGTAAACAGTTTTTCACCAGTATGAGTTCTCATGTGAACATTGAAAGCGGATTTTAAAGCGAAACGCTTTTCACAGATGACACATGAGAAAGGCTTTCGTCTTTCCTGATTTTGTTTCTCAGATTCAGCAGCTTCCTGGATGATGACTTGGATCCCTTTTGTTTCTGATTCAGTTTGGTATGTTTTCTCATAAACAGGACTAGTCCTGAATGCATCAGTCTCCTGTTTTAGGGTCACCTCTTCATCAGCCTGACTGCAGTAAACTTCTTTTTCTTCCACTTTTATCTGCCTGTGTTCTAGATCCTCTTGCTCTTCTTTAATCTGCAGAAATCCTGGGTCTTCCTGTTCTTGTTTCACCTGCAGCGGTTCTAATTCCTCCTGGTTACAGAGCTCCTCCTTATAAACGTTATGCTGCAGGCAATCTGGACAAAAAAACAGAAACAAAATGGAGTTGTTAACATGACCCAGGTGTTAAATCCAAAATCTGTCTCCTCATCTCCTCTCCGTCTGCTCTGCATTTGTTCTTACAGTTAAAATTTCACGATATTTCTAATCCAACCAGTAGTTGTTCTTGCGATTTTGCTACCAAGCTGCTACAGCCAATCGCTGTCAGTTTTCAGGGCCTCATGTGGGCTACTGCAGCCTATCAGCATAGCATGTTAGTGTGAGCAGAAATATCAGTGACATAGAGGGACACCAACCATAACCCGAGCTGTGAAGACTATGGAGTTGGTGTGAACTGAAGGGAGAGAGGAGTTGGGGAAATATTGATGGGTTTCAACTATTTGTGATGAATATTTCTTTTGGTTTATTTATTCTTTGTTTTGTTTTCTCATGCACGCTTTGATTCTTCAATGGCCATTCGAACAAATTTCATTGTTTAGTTTACTTAGGATCCATGTTTAGCTACAGCAATGTTGCAAATCTCTGTATTTACATGTGAGGGAGCTAGAAAGAAAATGAAACACCACTGACTTCTTATGCTGCATTCCAGTTGGACTTGGAACTGGGAAATTCAAACTTTCCATACGGAAAAATAACCTTGAACGCCATCTGAATTTGGATTTCAAACCGGGAACAACTCTGACTACCCCCAGTTACGACTTGTAACGAGGTGGACTTCGTGCCTCAGCATAGCCGCTCTTCAAATCAACAGCAGTAAGATGTGGTGGAATGGAAACGTTTATTTTACAAGATACATGTAAAAGTGCGACTAAAATCAATGTTGCATGCATCGCCTGCAAGTCTATACTGAAAAAATTAACAGCTTAAAATGATGTTTGTAAGAGCTATAGAGAACAACGTTTATGGGCATTGTCATGTTGAAATTCTGATTTCTTAAAGCTGCAGAATGTTACTTTTACTTAAAAAAAAGTACAAGTTATTTTAAAGACATTACAAACATGTAATGTCTTTTACATATTTGTGTAAACTGTCACTATTTTGTGACATCCTAATATGAGACAGATAATCTGTGAAAAAATAAATCAAGCTCCTACTCCTTCCAGTGATACTTCTGCCGTCTGAAGAAATGTGCAGCTCCTGGTCAAAAACAACCAGTGAGAGCAAAAAGTGTCTTAGTGCTGTCAATCAAGCTCATGTACATGCAGCAAAATGTACTAATGGCAGAGAAAAAAAAATTACTTTCCCAAGCAAAATGTTTATTTGCCATCATAATTGGCCACGCTAACTTGCCTGAGCAGTCATGGAAGGCTCATTTGTGGAAAACCAGTTGTAGTGTTGCGCCTCCACAAGAATGATTGACAGCTTGCGTCAGATCCTCGTGCTGGTTGCGATTGGTTCTGAAGGAGCAGTGTATGTGTGCAGATGACAGCAGGGGGAAGGCAAAGGAGTCCGGTTTTACAAAAGATTATCTGCCTTATATTGTACTGTGATAGTTTTAACAAATATGTAAAGAACATTTTTTTTATAAGTTTCATACTGCAGAACGCTGACGCGGCACTAGCTCCATTGGTTCCATTTTCTCTTTACACCAATAAACCCTTATAACAGGGTAACTGTGATGTTTGCGTTCATTTTCCTGTTAACAAAACACTTATACGGGAGGGGAACAGTTACTAAAATGATCATTATTCACAAAGCTTCAGATATTAAGACCTTAACCTGCATCCAAACGCTGGCGTCTCCTATCTATTCGGTGTAAGATTATCTGGGGAGTCCGGGAGAAATCCTGATCGTCCATCTGTTCCTTCATCTCTTCCTTGACGATGATTTCTTTAAAACTCTGTAAATGTTTCTTCAGCAGAAATTAACCGCTCACTCACAAACTCTATTTGAAGCTGGAATGAAGACATTGTTTTAGAAGAAACACTCGAACGTTCAACCAAGCAAACCATCCACCGTTTTCTTCTTCTTCTTTTTCTGCTTCTTCTTCTTCTTCGGGGATATGACTGTCGAAATTCATATTGTTGCATTGTCGCCACCTTCTGGATCATATGATCATCACGTCTAAAGATTTCATATTCAGTGCCAGTTCTCAAAAAAAAAAACAAAAAAAAAAAACACTCTAAATATTGTCTTTCCCTTCAGATTTGCTGAAATAAACGCATCATTATATATGGAGGACCAAAACTGATATAATTAAGAATATGTTCAGAAATAAATAAGCATATCATTAATTCTTCTTTATTTAATCACATTTCCAGTAATAACCTTTATTTAGTTATTCACTCATTCAGTAAATACACAAATAAATAAATAAGGTAATTATTATTATTGCAAAGGTGATTAAATAAAGAAGCCAATTAATAACATATCTTACTTATTGAGAATTTGTTTCTTCATTTCTTCTTAATTATGTCAGATTTGTTCCTCCTTAACATTGAACCTCGGCTCCCTTATACTCCGCAAACCTCGGGAAATATCCTGATTCCTATTTCCAACATCCCACAAAAATGTTTCAGTTTCTTCATAACTACACCAAATCAGAACCAAGAGCATGCTTTCCCATACTAAAGCATAACAGGAAGATATATTAATTCTACACTTACTCATCTCTTATCCTTCTGTTGTCCCTCTGCTGAAAACTCATGGATCTTGTATAAATGCCTTTTTGATGCATTAGCTCTCTTTAGCTGCCACTGCTTTGTGTTCCTTAAAAATAGCTTCAGTATTTGAACACATTTACCTCCATATCAACATTTATTTTTTCATAACTTTGTTTATTTGCGTAAAATTAGAAAAAAGGTGGGCTTTTTTATGCTTTCTGTATAAACGGCTGGTTTCAACTCTATGTACCAACAATCGGTCAATTGTGCATATATATAAATACTGTATATACAAACACACCCACCCACAATTATATATACATTCATACCTACACACTATATATATATATATATATATATATATATATATATATATAATGTACACATGCACATATACACGCTCTCATATGAAATATTATACTTTAATAACTTTTGAAGATCTTAAACCTATATGTTCGAACACATACTAGTTTCAACATAGAAAAAAGGAGGAATCTTTCACAACCAGCTGCAGCAGAAAATAACAAAATTAATAACAGTTGTCAATTAGAACTGTAAAACAACAAAGAAACTTAAATTCCCAGTTAATGAAAACATTAGTACAATCAAGAACAATCAATGCATGAAAATTAGGTTGCAGTGAATTTCAGACTTTTATTTAAAGCAAGAATGTGTTTGTTCCATAAGTTTTTAATAGCTAGAGACTGGTTATGATTTTAAACCAATAACAGCATCTGTTTGAATCTTTTTGTTTTATTTAAAGACCAACCTATCACCGTTGTGTTTTTAAGTTTCATGTTGAACAGCAAACTGCACAAAATCTGAGAATTTTACAAGAATTATACACACACAAGTTGTCATATCAACGTGAGGTTTATGAACCAACAACAATCAAGCCCTCAGGTGTATCACTGTTTTTTTTTCCTAATAACTTTTTACAGTTAACCTTAATGTAGGTCATACATGAAAAATATTTCTCAAATTATGATTTACTTGTCCTTCCTTATTGGAGCATTTAGGAATTTTCTTTAATCAAGGAAAGGTGATATGCAAACCACTTTTGCACTTTAAAAGTTGTTTAACACCATCTCTATGCCCTCCCTGTGTTTAGAAATAACTTTATCTTGTCTTTATTTTTGAATTTTAGAGCAGCAAAAATCCAGCAAAAGCCCTTGAATCCTGTTACTGGATACACTGAAGACTATGTTAAGGTTAGGAATAAAATTAAAAATTAGGCCATATTTTTTTTCCTACATTTTGTGTGTTAATTGTTTTTAACAATTTAACTTGGAGATCACTAAATATCCCATAACCCATCTGGTATTAAATTGACTAAATATTTTCAATGGATGTTTTCGGTAACTTACTTTTGATGAGTAGATTTTTACCCAGTTAAAATGTCTCTGTTGAGAGTCAACCATGATTCTCATTTGTGTGGCTTCTCATGTGCCGAGTTAAGCCATTTCTCTTGGTGTAAACTTTTCCACAAGTTAAACATGAAAAAGATTTCTTACCTGCATGAATTGTCATGTGACTTGTTAATGTCTGTTTAGAATTGAAACCTTTTCCACAATTTAGGCAACAAAAAGGTCTCTCACTTCTGTGAATCATCATGTGCTGAGTTAAATGCTGTTTTTGACTAAAACTTTTTCCACAGTCCACACATGAAAACGGCTTTTCACCAGTGTGAATCTTCAGGTGTTGAGTTAAACCAACTTTGTGACGAAAACCTTTTCCACAGTTCACACACGAAAAAGGCTTTTCACCGGTGTGAATCATCATGTGCTGAGTTAAACCCTGTTTTCGACTAAAACTTTTTCCACAGTTCCCACATGAAAACGGCTTTTCACCAGTGTGAATCTTCAGGTGTTGAGTTAAACCAACTTTGTGACGAAAATCTTTTCCACAGGTCAGACATAGAAAAGGCTTCAACCCAGTGTGAATCATCATGTGATTTGTCAATTGGATTTTTGTAGTGAAATGCTTGGCACAGGTAATACATTGAAAAGGCTTCTCGCCTGTATGAACTCTGATGTGAACAGTTAGATCATTGTTATAAATGAAATCTTTTCCACAATGGACACATAAAAAAGGCTTCTCACCTGTGTGCCTTCTCATATGACGAGTCAAATAACATTTTGAACTGAAATTCTTGCCACAAGTAACACATTGAAAAGGCTTCTCAACCATATGAGCTGTCATGTGAACAGTCAAAGAACGTTTTGCACTGAAACCTTTTCCACAGTTCACACATTCAAAAGGCTTCTCACCTGTGTGATCTCTTACATGAGGATTTAAGTGATCTTTTCGGCTGAAACGTTTCCTACATGAGACAGGTCTCTCACATGTCTTTTTTGATATCTTTTTAGTCAAGTCACTATTTCGAGGAAGATATTCATGACCTTTCTGTCTTGAATTTTCACCATGCTGTTTGGTTTTCTGATCCCTCTTAGGTTTCTTTTCTTCACCTCTTTTTGCTCCAAAGTCTATGGGATTGCTTCTTTCCCAATTTTGGTTCTCAGGGTTTGGTTCTTTCCCCGAAACGTTGTTGAGTCCATTTGCTTCTTTTATCTGCAGGGGTTCTAACTCCTCCTGGTCCAGAGCGAAACTCCTCTCCTCGTTACATAACTTCTCATTATAAATGGTGTGCTGTAGGCAGTCTGACCAAGAAAACAGAAAAAAAGAGGATTTGTCGAATGCATTCAAGTAAATGAGAGCAAACTTTAATCTTAAGTACAGAAACCAACAAATAAACACATATTTATCTTTAACTTAAGTGACATTTGGAGAAGTCCCAAATGACCTTTTTTATTATTTTGTTCTCATATTTTGTATAATTCTTTTTACATATGAAATTATTTACTTTAGTTGTTATTGCTGTTATTATTTTAAAGTTTATTTCATTATTTCTAGGTATTTATTTCAAATGATTATTACATTTTACAACTAATTATTTTCTATGGCTTATTTTACGAGACCTGTGTTGCATGTTTCCTGTTCCACTGGTTTTCTAATGAAAGTCTCTGTACTTGCAAAGAGAGGAAAGAACAAAGCTGAAGTTGGCTTTTGGTTCTGGAAGCGGCTAAAGAGTGATGTCACCTAATTGTTCACCATCTTCAGCACCTTTAATCTGCTTAAAGAGCAGAATGTATGAAACCAAGTTTGTAATTTATTTGATTTGTGAACCTTCAAAAATGAGGGATTTCAGAACTATTTTGCATCTGGAACACATTAGAACACAACCGCAACTGCAATCAAATCTACATTATTTGTAACATTATCCTTCTTCTGCTATTAGCTTTTTATTAAACACAGAAAGTATTCCTACAACAGTGACCACTTACACTGAGCCAGGTTCTGGTCCTCCTGGAGGTTTCTTCAAGGTAGTAAAAAAAACTTAAGTGGCACTGCTGTTTAGCCATTTCTCCAATCAGAAGCCAACTTCAGTTTTGTCGGGAAAGCAATAAAAAAATAAAATAAAACACAGGTCTTATGCCACATTACTGTTGTACTCCCAGTCAGAAAAATCAACTGGAACGCCCTCCGATTTTGGATTTCATGCTGAAAAACTGGGAGCAACTCAGATTTATAGTCGCGCTTTCAGAGGTGTGCGTTGAGGAAGCAGTGAGAACGATTTATCTTTGTGAACAAAGGATTATGTGAATTACGTCTCAACACGCTACCCAGTGTGTGGCTCTGTGTCTCCTGTAAAGTTTATGTATGTGTTCCCAGTTGGCCGGTGCATTAGTGGTTAACAAACCAGCGCTAAACTCATCTCGCAGGTTCAGCCCAGTGAGGAGTTTTCGCACTCGCCTCCTAGTCACGCATCATGCTGGTTTCATAATATTTTATTATTATTTCTCCGGTTAGGTGATGCATCAAACCGTATCAAATTATTCACTTAGTCAGCCAGAGTCAATGCGTGCAGAAATCTGAAAAACTCGTCCCATAAAGTTGAGCAACCAAAACAGTTTCTGTGGCGTTAATTAAAAACTCAACAGACACGAAATGGAAGAGCTATTAAAGTCACATTAGCAGCATTTAATTAAATGTCCCGTTTGTTGCACATCTTTGCGCACAGTGGAGCAGATTTAACTCATCCTGCAGGGCCGGTCCAAGGCTATATGAGGCCTTGAGCAGAATTTGACTTAGGGGCCCCTCTTGCTGCTAAAAACATCAGGACCTCTAACAGCTTCTGTGTTAGATTTAGTGAAATCTGGGAGAAGCAATCAGTTATAATTGCAGTTTACTAATATGAATTTGTGAACAAACACAGCTCAAACTCAAAGACTATACTCACAGCATCAGATTGTTGCTATGGTAACAAAACAATCTAACTATGAATATTGTTCTTTGAACTTTTACAAATTACATGTCAGCTCCTTAAAATCTTATATTTAAATGTTAAACACTTTAAAATCTTTTAATTTATGTATGCTGAAGCCATTACATAAAATTTAGCGACATTTTACTAATAAAATGGCCGAGAGCACATTACTTCTTCTATTAAACTTGGTTAATAAGAGGGGTTTAGTTGGAGTTCTCATTTTTATTGTTTGGAATAAACCAAAATACTTTCTAGGCCAAATAAACTGAAAAAAGTCTTAAATGCTAATTAAGACAAAAAAATTGCTTCTTTATTGTTTAATTTATTTCAGAGCAGTTTAAAACAACGTACTGATAAAACTCTTTAAATTCTTAATGAATTCTTAAAATTAAACAATACTGAACAACTTCTCAGTCCATCCAGGATTTTGAAATTGTTTTTGTGATTATTTGCAATAAAAATCAAACAATTAATAGTTCTAATTTAGAAATAATTACAATATTAGAGCTTATGTGTGTGCAACTTTTTGTTACTTGCCATATAAAAATGCACTGTAATCTGACAGAAATTAATAATATGGTTATTAATTTAAATATATTTCCATTGACAATTTTGAAAATGTAAAGATTTGTTAAGGCTGAGGCAGCTGTTTCATACAAGTAAGAAAGTTGGCAACAATTAAACCAAAGTATTGTTGACGATTTTTGTGAAAATAAAACTGCAATAAACTCACAATTATGCATTAGTTTGAAAAGTGTGGGGATTTGTTGATTTTGCATGAATTCCCACAATATTTCGCAAAAATCCTGAGGAACTGATTGTCATAATCTGGCACAAAAAAAATACATCAAAACATAAAACACTTGATTTGACTGATAAAATAATATTTAAGCACATTGTTATCTTGACAGTTGGCCCCAGAGGGCCACATAAAAAGGCTAACGTGCTTTCATGTCGTTAGGTTTGGTTTGTAGTGGCGTTTGCTATTCAAACCAACTCTTTCACGTGTCAGAACAGAACAATAACTACACTTAACCTGTTGAAATATAGTAAAAACATCAAAGACAGAAAAAAGCTTTATATTTCCACAAAGATTTTTTTTAAATTTTCTATCAAAAAACAAAGAAATTTCTGAGCTCCAAAACTTAAAAATTTGCAAGACATTTTTAAATTAACCTCAGAAATGTTCGAGAAATGTCCATGTTTTTTCTATTAGGATTAGTTCATAATATTACTCAGGTAAAAGTAAAAAGTACAATGCAGTAAAATAATTATTAAGTACATTTCCCCCCAAAAAAAGTTACTCAAAAGGACTATTCAGAGTTATTTGCTGATTTCTAACACAAATAACGAGAGCAGCCTGCCTCGGTCGCACAGATGCAAAAACAGCGGGAACTTCTTCTTTTCTATTATGGCGGATTGCAAGCAACGTTGTGTAGCAAGCAACGTTGTGTAGCAAGCAACGTTGTGTAGCAAGCAACGTTGTGTAGCAAGCAACGTTGTGTAGCAACACTACATCATTAAATCATTTTTTATTTATTTTGTATTACTTAGATGAATATAGAATACATTCTTTAATCTGTAAATATCCACTATGTTTTTTTCAGGTAATGTTCCTTTAAAACTACGCGATTACATCTTAGCGTTTAAAGGGGTCTCGGGAATTTATTTTTATTTTTTGCTTAACGTTAACAGATTTAACGGTTGAAAAATCGCGGGGTTCAAAGGGCACACATTCAGAAAGTGAGCTTAGCTAGACGCTGCTTACTCCGCGCCAACTCCGAGTTCCCGCTTCGCCCTAGTTTCAACGGTTCCATTTTCTTTCTACATTAAAAAACGGTTTTAACATTCTAACTGTGATATCTGCGTTCATTTCATGTTAACGAAACTTATACACGGAAAGGAAACAGTTACTAAAATGGTCCCCACAAAGAAAGATTCAGATATTACGACATTAACCTGCATCCAAACGCTGGTGTTTCCTACCTATCCGGCGTAAGATTATCCGGGGAATCCGGGAGAAATCCAGCAGTCTACGCTGATCATCCATCTCTTCCTCTGATTTGACGATGATTTCTTTAAACTCTGTTAATGTTTCTTCAGCATCAGTTAACTGCTCGTTGTAGCTGGACTAAAGACATTTTTTTTTTACATGAAGCAGTCCCACATTCAACCAGAATGACCGTTACACGCCCTCTTCTTCTTTTCTGTTTTTTTTTTTTTTTTTTTTTTTTTTTCTGTCGGCATTCATCGCCCCCTTCTGGGTCATCCGATCATCACATCTAAAGATTTCTCATACAGTGCCAGTTCTCTCCAAGAGCCGTAAGATATTCTCTTCCACTTTATCCAAATAAAGCAAATACAATATTAAACCTCAGCTACACAGTAGTCTGCGATTCCATGAGTAGTTATAGTAGTAGTAGAAGTAATAATAATAATAATAATAATAATAATAATAATAATATAATTCTCTGAGTCATATTTCCTACATCCTGCTAACATTTTTCACAGTTTCTTGAACAATACACCAAATATGAATATGCAGGATTTTTTCCCATATTAAAAAGTAACAGAAAGAAATTTTAATTCTACACATAATTATCTCTTATCCCTCAGCTGTCCCTCTGCTGTAAACTCATATTTATTCTGAATCCTGTATACATTCCTTTTTTGATGCATAATCCCTCTGTAGCTGGCACTGCTTTGCGTAATTATGCTTTAAACTTCCTATTTAATAAATTTAAGTTTATATCAACTTCAGTTTGATGTAATTTAAGTTGATATGTGTTGATGTGTTTTTATTTCATGTGGTGTACGTAAACTAATGATTTCTACTCTCTTTACAGTCAGTAAGTTGTGTATATATATCTGTACTTTACTGTCAAAACATTTTTTAGCTGTAATTAATATGAAGCTGTTAAAAATGGTCAACATTGATGCCTCTTGCCTTGAGGTGTTAAATCTTCTAAAAAAAGAAGCACTAAAAAAACAATAATGTTGAGCCAAAAGTCATCCTGACCCCTCCCCCCCAAAAAAATTGCATTAAATAAAAATGTACTCAAAATGGGATTTGCACAGTGTAGCTTTAGACAGTAAAGAGTTCACAGGTGCATTGCTGCCATCTACTAGCTTTAAGTACAGGGTGGTACATAAACAAAAGCACCTCAAATCTCTCTCTCAAAAAAAATATTACACTTTAATTACTTTCTAAGTACTTAAACATATATCCGTCTACATACACAAAAAATATTAATACTTTAAAAGTAAAAGTACTCTAACAGAAAAAGAATAGCAAAAAATAGCATTTTTTTTCTCAGTTGCTTTGGAGCATTTCTCAGAACAGAACTGAAATTCTCAAAACTACTTGTCCAATCTCCAAATCATTGCACCGCTTGTATACATAAAAAAAACATTTTCTCATTTCTGTGAACACATTGCAAAATACAATTTCCTGCCTTTTTCTTTATTTTGATCAAGATGTTATATGGATCTTTGTTGAATTGTCTCGGCCTCTACAACATTTAAGTGTAACTTCATCTTATTAGTGTTAGCATGCAAAATGTCAGGTGTCACGTATATTTTTGTATAAAATTAATAAGATTTATTTTCTTTCCTGAACTATTAATTTGCTCCCAGGTGAATCCTGACTTTCTTCAACAAAGGCAAATGTGTGAAGCATTAGCTTAACCAGTTTTCAAGTCATGAACAGTTAAGTGGGGAGTATAGGAGGTAGGAGACTAAACAAAAATTTAATTTTTCTCTGCATGTAAGTCTGCCTTATGTTCCCATTTCTATTTTTCTTTGTTTTCTGCTTCCTGTATCACAACGACGTGTCTGTGAACAGAACCGAGAAATCATAAATGTGAATCTTGTCCAGTCTCTTGCCACTGGTCTCCCCTAATTACATTTTACAACATGACATCAGAACTTTAACCATAGTTTACAGCAGAACATCCCTTCAGAGAACAATGCAATATTCACAACATGACTAATCAATTTGATTCGCATCCGTACACAACGAAACAATGACTTGACATTCTGAGGCACAGACATATTCATTGACACAAATATTTACCTTTGAGAGACAAAACTAAGGACTTTGAGAAAGAAACTGGCTATTGCTGGCTGTCTTAACTGTTTGTACAAATTGTTTTGAGAAATGCACTTCCTGTTCTGCGAATGTAAGCGATGATTCAAGAAATGCACCAAAGTGACCGAGAAAAACTGGAAAACAAAAAAAGAATGGCATGCCCAATTATTGAAGACAACCACAGATCATTTGTACAATCAAAAACAATCAATGAATGTAAGAGTGAATTAGCTTTTAAATAGGTAGTCACACTGGTTATTAAAATAACAATTTTAAAAATGACAGAATCAGTTTCAATCTCACTTTAAAAACAAAACTACCACACTTGTGTTTCAATTTCACTGTGAACTGCAAACTACAGATTTTTTACTGGAAATGTCAAAGTCCCACCAAAATCAGAAAATTTTACAATAATCATGCTATTACAACTTCTGATCTATGAGGTTTATGAACCATCAAATGATCACGGTTGATCTTTTCCACAAACTAGAAATGTCTTTAACCTGTGCGAGTTCCTGAGGGAAGTGTTAATTTCCATATTTAGTTTAAACAATTTCTCCAGTTCATAGATAAGGAAGTCCTCCTATCATTCTGGTTTTTACCCAAATTATTTTACAGTAAACTTTATCATTATACATGAAAAATACTTCTCAAATTATGACTACTTTTCCATCCAAAGTGACGCATTTAGAGAGTATTTTCTTAAAAAGTTATTACAAGGTGACTAAGTACCTTTTAGTCAAGTATGTTTTAAATGACTTACTTGGACTAGAGTAGATTTTATTTAACTAAGCGCATGGCTTTTCATGTGCTTAGTTAAAGCATGCCTCCGACTGAAACCTTTTCCACAAGCTGAGCATGAAAAAGGCTTCTCACCTGTGTGAATTGTCATGTGATCAGTTAAGCTGCATTTCTGATTGAAACCTTTTCCACAAGTCAGACACTGGAAAGGCCTCTCGCCTGTGTGAATCAGCATGTGACGAGTTAAAATACCTTTTTGACTGAAACATTTTCCACAGGTCACACATGAAAAAGGCTTTTCACCAGTGTGAATCATCATGTGACTTATTAAATTCTGTTTCTGAGCAAAGCTTTTTCCACAGTTCACGCAGATGTAAGGCTTCAACACCGAGTGACTCCTCATGTGAAGATTCACAGAATATTGATCAACAAACCGTTTTCCACAGGTCTTACATTGGAAAGGCTTTTCACCTGTGTGCCTTCTCACGTGAATAATCAAAGAACCTTTTGAAATGAAATGTTTGCCACATGTAATACACTGGAACTGCTTCTCACCTGTGTGAGCTTTCATGTGAACAGTTAGATTACTTCTTCTACTGAAACTTCTTCCACACTTCACGCACAGAAATGGCTTTTCACCTGTATGAACTCTCATGTGGACAGTTAAGTCACTATTACAACTGAAACCTTTTCCACAGTTCACGCATAGAAGAGGTTTCTCACCAGGGCGGTCTGACATGTGACGATTTAATTTATCTTTTCGGCTGAAACTCTTCCTACTTGAGACAGGCCTCTCACATGTCTTTTTAGCCAAGTCACTACTTTGAGGAAGGTATTCATGATCTTTTTGCTTTGAACTGTCCCCATGCTGTCTGGTTTTCTGATGCCTCTTATGTTTCTTTCCTTCATCTCTTTTTGCTCCAAAGTTATCATTGCTTCTTTCCTGATTTTGGTTCTCGGCTTCAGCAGCTTCCTGAAAGATGACTTGGGTCCTGTTTGGTTCTGGTTCAGTGTGATGAATTTGCTCATAATGGGCATCAGTTTCTTGTTTTAGTGCAAGCTGTTCTTCACCTTGACTGTAGCAAACTTCGTCCTCTTCCACTTTTATCTGCAAATAATCGAGTTCCTCCTGCTCTTCTTTTATTTGCTGATATCCTAGATCCTCCTGCTCTTCTTTAATCTGTTGGTATTCTGTATTTTCATCTTCTTGCTTCACCTGCAGAGGTTCTAACTCCTCCTGGTCCGGAGTGAAGCTCCTCTCCTGTTTACATGGCTCCTCCTTATTAATGTTATGTTGCAGGTGGTCTGGACAATAAAACAGATAAAAATAGGAGTCGTTAACTTTATCGAAGAAATCGTTTAAGACAGAAATCAACATATAAGCACACCTGAAAACTCAGGAGTGTAAACGGACAGATCAGTTGATATATTCATCCAAACGCTGGTGTTTCGTACCTTTTCGGTTTAAGACTATCTGGGATGTCCGAGTTAAATCCATCTCTTCCTCGGACTTGATGACGATTTCTTTAAACTCTGTGAATGTTTCTCCAGTATGAGTTAACTGATCGTTGATAAGCACTCGTTGAAACTGTACTGAAGACATTTTTTCTTTCTTTTTTTTACAGAAAACACTCGCACATTCGACAAAACAAACCATCCGTCTTCCGCTTTGGATTCTTCTTCTTCTTCGGGGTTTTATGACTGTCGGCATCAACATTACCGCCACCCTCTGGATTATATGATAATCACATCGAAATGTTTCTTAACATGACCAATTTTCCACAAAAAACGTAGTCTTTCATTTCTCTTCAACTTTATCTGTCTAAAACTTTGTAAATCCATGGACAATGTTGTTCTCTGTCTCATATTTCCTACATTCTGCAGACCAGTAGAATAAATCCCCCCTACTGAAGAGTACCAGTAAGATATTCTCATTGTATACTTACTTGTCTCTTGTCCCCCAGTTATTCCCTTGCTCTAATTGTAAACTCATATTTACTTTGAACTCAGAAAGCCATTTTGATGCGTTATTCTAAAGTAAGTGAAGTTTTGTCTCATTTAACTGCAGATAGTGAGAAAAATAGTGTGTGCTTTTACTGTCATTTGGTGTACAAAGCATGTTATTGTGGGTTGGAAACCACATCCTGTTGAAGTTAGAGCGACAGAAACAGACAGTTTTTTTTTTTGTTTTGTTTTGCCTTCTAATTCCCCCACCACAAACTCACTCCTCATCCTTTCCCAGCCAGCATGCCTAGGTGGGCCCCATGTGGGGACAAGGAGGGCAGACTATATGGGTCCCATATGGGTTTGTCCGCGGGTTCCACGATGGCCCCACATGGGTCTGCCCATGTAGGGCCACAGCCCAAATGGGTGCTACATGGGCCCTAATTGGACAAAACCCATGTGGGCCACCACCATATAGGGCTCATGCAGGGCCCATGTGGGCTCTGGCCCTACATGGGCAAACCCATGTGGGGCCATCGTGGAACCCGCGGACAAACCCATATGGGACCCATATAGTATGCCCTCCTTGTCCCCACATGGGGCGCACCTAGGCATGCTGGCTGGGTTTACTTCTTCTTTCTGACCCCGTTCAAATTCTTGTTCTTCCTTTGTCAGGAATGTGACATCATGTTTGTGCGCTGGTTAAATGCGCAATTTCTCAATTCAGGAGAGATTTGGTGGGGGGGGGACAGTCCAATGGAAATGTCTAGAAATATATGCTTGATGTATTATGGCAACTTGTTCAACCAGTTAACGTTAAGACTAATACGGCAAATTTATGCTTACGTGTTGTGAAGGTTGAGAACTATTCAACAGAGATATAATACATTTTGATCAACGTGACACAAGGAAATAAAAATGTAGACGAAATCATTTAATTGTAATCACTTTCAATGGGCTTACAAAAACAAGAAATGTGTACAAGTGACATTTGAAAATTGATCAAGTAGTTTTGATTATTTCAATTCAGTTTTTTTTAAATACACCGTAACAAACTGAGAAAAACTGTAATATTACATAAAAATATGAGCCGACATTCCTGTCCACACTCCAAGCCAGTTGGTGGCGGTGATGCATCACCCCATCGTTGTTTGTCATGAAGACGAAGAAACGGTTCAAAAACCGGAAGCTGCCCACTGCGCATGTGTTGTTTCTACAGATTACTGTGAGTAAATGTGTGTCTCTTTACAACTTTTTGGCGTAAATATGTCAATTAAGCTTTGACCTTAGATATGTTTCTGATACTATCTGGCATCAGACAGGTGTTAGTCGTTGGTTCCGCCTATTTCAGATTCATCTTCGGCGGCATAAATGTTGTTTTTCCAACATTTACGGAGCTGTTTAGCATAAACTTGCTAACTACTAGTCGCTAATGCTCACAGATGAAAGTAGCTGGTGGTTAAGAACAGGCTGGATTATCCTCCAGGTTTAGATACACACGCTAAGACCAGGAAGTTCCGCTAGACCCGAAAATAAAAGAAAAATAACCGTCAGTTTCGCTTCTTTCGTCATAATAATAATAATAATAATAATAATCCTGCTGCTAGTAGGAAGTTAGACGCTAATTTGAGTCAAACAGGTGATTTCTGTCTGGCAGCGTGTCACACTTACTGATGATAACCGACTCGCCTTGTTTACAGATTATCCTTCTACCAGTAGTGTTAGTGTAAATGTCTGTAACAAACTTGATAAGTGAGGAAAAGGTTGGTTAGTTTTCTAAAAATATGTCACAACTTTTAAATTTTTATGCAACTGCGAAATCTAATTAGGATTAAAAAAATCTCATTTATGTAGGCGATCTGATCTGGGATCAATAAATCAGTCGTTGTCACCCTCCACGTCTCCATGGCAACAGAACCTAACGTCCACCATCATCAGATAAATCAGAACTACGAACAAAACACAAATGATACGCAATAAATAAAATGAAATGACAGTGACGTTCATCCGATGGCGTTTTATATAATCATCTTCCAGTTGCTAATGGATTTCACTTTTGAGTTTAAGACTTTTTTTTTTTTTAAGTTTTTGATTCATGGTTGGATTTTTATTTATTTATTTTGCCAAAATCTGTCTTTTCAAATAGAAATTGAGTAAAAATGCTGACACTTGTAATATAATGGCCCAATAAAAATGAAAATGTTTTAGTTATTGTGCATACATTGATCAGGAGATGACTGTGTGTCAGTGTACTGTGCAATTTGAAATGTTTGCATAAGCACCTTGGAGATTAAGTCATTGAAGTCAGACATTAGATTTTATTTTTATACAAAATAAAGTTACTTGAAGGAAAATTTTGTTGAAACAAATATAGGAGAAAAATGGCTGATTGTTAAATATATATTTTTCAAACTTTCTCTTTCATCTTTTGCTATTATTTAGCATATATTTATTTGGTAAAATAGAGGTTTTGCTTTCAGTTGCTGTTTATCAACCAGATTTTTTTTTTTTTATGAGGAACATTTGGAACTGGAAGATATTTTGCCTGTCCATAATGAAACGCATCAACCAAACAACAAATAAAACGTGGAATAAAAAACACATGCAACTGAAACCGTAAATAAAATGAATTATGATGCCTCTGTAAACAAAATTACCCTTCAAAAAACATTAATAATCAGATTGTAAATTATTGAACTCATTTTAACTCATTATGCGATTGATTCGTTGCTTCGCGCAGCATGTCATGAGGTTCTGCAGAGTCCAGCTAATGATGTGATGATCTGATTCTGGTGTGTCGATGCATCTAAGCATAGTTTGAGTTTGACTTGTGTTCATTGCTGACAGAAATAATGGAGCAGGCAGAAGAAAAACAGGGAGGAACGAATGAAGAGGAAGGAGCAACAGCAGCAGGAGGAGGAGGAAGAGGAGGAGGAAGAGAAGTGGGTCAGAAGTCACGGGTAAAGAGAAGACGTGAGGAAGAGGAGGATGAGGAGGAAACTTCACCCACTAAGAAGCTGGTAGGCTCACCGTCTTCTGTATGGCAGCAACTAACAATAATGTTGGTAATCGATTATTCTATTGATTGTTCAGATGATTAATGGGAGGAAAAAAATTGAATATTTTACAGATTTTGCATTTAACTGCTTATGCCTGTTTATGCAATATTAGAAATGCATTAAAAAGTCCAAATAAACAATTCAATTCGTTTTTAAAATAGGTTTTACTGCCTAGAATGCAATCTTTTAGTGAATTTGAATCAGGTGAATATAGAAAAAATGCAACTTGAGGACTTTTGGGTAAAACAGTTACAGACAAAGATGTTTTTTCTTAAATGAAAAATGAGGTTTGCACAATTTGCACAGTTTTGGCTTAATTTCTATCCTTAATATGTTGTTTTTCTTCAGTAAATAGCCTCTTTTTGAATAAGAAAAACATTTTAGTACTAATGCAATAACATAACATTATTTTAATGAATTTGAACCCGGTGAAGCTAAAACTGCCAGTTGAGGAGTTTTGGCTCAAACATATATACAAACAAATATGTTTTTATCTTAAGTTTAACATATATATATATATATATATATATATATATATATATATATAGTACAGTTTTAGCTTCAGTACTGATTTGAGTTTTGTTTTCGTCAGCAAATTGCCTATTTTTGAGTTTGTATACTAAAAAGGTTAGCAATTATTTCAATAATCGATTAATCACATTAATCATTTCAATCCTAATCTCCAGTGGCTTCTTCATGCTTTGTAGTTAAAGTGTCCCGCAGCAGTTATTGATCTATTATCGATCGCCCAGGTGAGCGATCATGGTGAAAAGGTGGCGAGTCACTACAACACGCTGCAGGAAGTCGGACTGGTGGTTCGAAGTCAAAGCAGGATCTTCTACATGAGGAACTTCAACAACTGGCTGAAGAGCGTTCTGATTGGTAACTGATCAATAATCAATCCTGTCTGACTAATGAAATAGTCTTTCTCCAGTACGATAAAGTTTGAAATAATCAGTCTGGAGATGATGACCTGGAAAGGTGAGACAGACATCCGTAGGGCTCTAAATTTCACTTTTTCTGTTTTAATTTTGTTTTAATTCCATTTAAACCATAATTACTAACCTGAAAATTGTGTAATTATGGTGTAAATGAAAATAAAATCAATAAATCAAAAGCTAGAGGTCAGCATCTCATGTTGTCCTGTTCCACAAATGAAACAAACTGCTGTGGTTCAACAAAACATCAGTTTAACAAGATGCTGTGTTTCCCTCGCTAGTGGCCGATATGGAGTTGAAGTTTTATCTTGATATTTGGTGGCAGTATTGTATTAGTGATAAAAATGGCAATAAGAACTATTTATTACTGTTTAAGGTACCTGAAGGACTGTGACTGCCTGGCAGAGCAATGAAAGCCCCACAAACTCAAATACGTTTGTAATCCTGTTATTTAGGTCACCAGTCGCATAAAAATATGACTTTTATCACTGAAATTCACACAATAGCTGCATCTAGTCATATGTTCAAATTTATTGCTATTCTTTGATGCATCTTTATCGAAAAAGCAGTGGAGAAAAATAGCAAAAAATAATCAGGACAGTTTTAAGGATTTTTAAACATCAAATGGATTTTATCCTGTCAACAATACATCAAAATCTCTTTATGAAGAATTTATCATGATAAACAGTATGAAAATCCTTCATTTTTTTTAAAGAACTCAAATATTATGCACAAAACTAACAACCTCATCCAAAATCTCCCTTTTAAAATGCTTTAGTTTAACAGAACGAAACATTGATCATAAAAAACTCATAAAAATATAAAAGCTTATTCACATTTCCATAATAATTAGGACTCTTCGTTCGTTTTATGTATTTCATCTTTTACAGAAATCTCCGTTGGAGTCATGACTGACTGGATCAACAAAACTTACAGAACGTTTTTATATTGTTTCATAAAATTTCCTATTCCGCAGCCTTGTGCTAAGCTTCCAGTTATTTATTCCTGGATCCCATCTGAATCTTTTGCATCATGGAAACCACCGGTGCCGACTTTGGGATGTTGACTTTCCTCCTTCTCCGCTACCAGGGGAGATCCTGGACCGGGTACGAGGAGCAGGGAGCAGGAATGTGTCGGTGCTGGACCTCGGCTGTGGAAAAGGAGGAGACTTGTTGAAGTGGAGAAGAGGAGGCATCAGTCACATCGTGTGTGCAGGTAGCCGCTCCTCACAGACTGACCTCTGACCTCTGGTCTGACTTTTGTCCCAAAATGGAAAGACAATCTTCCCCGTGGTGGTTTCGCCTCTGGGAAGTTATTTAATCTGTACGTTTGAAAATGAAAATTCAAGTTCACCACAACTTTTGACCCTGTTTTAAATCAACATTTGTAAAAATCCATAGAATAAATGCTGTTTATACTGCAGCAGGGCAACAATTATTTATTTATTAACATTATTCCAATAATCCATTTAATCAGATAAAAACATTGGCCCATTCTGTAGGTTTTTTATTTAACCAGTTAAGCCTTTCCTAGCAGGTTTATGGTAAAAAATGTGGTTAGTTTCTGAATCAATCGTATATGAATTAAACAATTTCTGACTCATTGAAGTCTGAATATTTCTCTTGTTTTATTAGTTATAACTATTGGAAGCTGGAAACGCAATAGAATAAAAATGTATTTTTTTCACCTAAATCCAAGTAATAACTTGCATAATTAAAGGTAAATAAAATAAAAACAAGAATAAGACCCTGTAAAGCAACAACCATTTTACAACATAATGGTTGTAAAATTGCAATAATACTCTGCAGTTATGATTAAAAATAACATTCAGATAAAAAGTAATATGCAGCTCAGCAGGAGCATTTAGAGAAGTAAATGTATTAATATATGTGAATAAAAAACAGCAGACTATTTAGAAGGAGTGTCAAAGTGCAAATAAAGCAGAGTTATAAAGGCTTAAATGTTTTAACTTCCTGCTGGGAGGAAGGATCTGAAGTAACGCTTCTTTGTTCACCCGGGACGTCCTCGTTTCCACTTTTATCAGTTTGTTTCTGTTTTGTTTTTCTCAGATATAGCAGAAGTGTCCGTGGATCAGTGCCGGACTCGGTACGAAGAGATGAAAAGGAAAAGTCATTCCAACGAGAAAATCTTCAGCGCTCAGTTTATCGCCTCCGACTGTTCGAAGGTAGATCTGTCCGTCTGTGCAGACGTGATTAGCTGAAGAAGTTCAGAGAAGCAGTAATCAGTCCGGTTTCCCTCTCTGTGACCTGCTGGTGCAGGAGGTTTTGTCGGAGAGGCTGGACGACCCCGAGCTGATGTTCGACATCTGCAGCTGTCAGTTTGTGTATCACTACTCGTTCGAGAGCGAGCAGAAGGCGGACATGATGCTGAGAAACGCCTGCGAGCGTCTCAAGCCCGGAGGATTCTTCATAGGAACCACGCCAGATGCCTATGAGCTGGTGTAAGAGCAACGACTCCTCTCTCTGCTGTACTTCATACAGGACATTTAGTTTTTGTCCTAATTTGGGTTTTTTTGTTTTATTTTTCCAGCAAACGTCTGGAGGCGTCAGACTCCCTGTCGTTTGGAAACGAAGTCTTCAAAGTTTCCTTTCAGTCCAAAGGTTCCTATCCGCTGTTTGGATGTCAGTACCACTTCAGCCTCGAGGGCGTGGTCGATGTTCCGGAGTTTCTTGTCTACTTTCCTCTTTTTGAACAGTAAGATTTAATTATTATTAAAATTAGCATTGGAAAAACAGTACATTTTTCTTGCTAAATCCTCTAAATTCCCTTTTAAGGCTTTTTTCCCCTCATTAGTATTTGCTCAGCTCAACTCTACTCTGATCCGTTACAGCTGAATATGTGGGTGTGGTTGTCATGACAACACGACAGGATGTGGTTTTTATGCGACGCGCATAATTTTCTCGTTTTGGATCGCTCCGTCTTCCTCTCTTTGAATTTTCTCATCAGCCGTGAAGCAGAGAAATGTCGCCGCTTTGTGTTACTTTCAGTGTTTACAGTTCCTTCGAGCTCCAAATAGATTTTAAGTAGAGAGAAAGTAGCATGTTGTGTGTCAACTGCACTGCAAAAACACAAAGTCTTGCCAACTTTTTAAGCCTAGTTTCTAGTGCAAATATCTTTGTACTCCTGAAATACGACAGAGCTAACTTAAAAGTAACTTTTCAGCAAGATAGACGAGCTTTTTTTTTTTTTTAAGTAAATCTGCCCTTAATATTGATTTAAAAAGTAGTTCCACTGGCAGATATTTTTCACTTATTTCAAAATCAACTGGCACTGAGCCGTTACCTAGCAACCCTGGTCAAGCCCAGCTCGTCGCCTAGCAACCGGCAGAAAATTTTACATTTAAGAAGACATTTTCCCATATTACAGGTGGAACTAGGACTTTCTCATCTATATTAAGGAATGACTTGATCTAAAACACATATTTCTCACTGAAGAGTTACTTGTAAGTTAGTTTTCTTATCTCAAGTGTACAAAGATATTTGCACTAGAAACTTGTTAAGATTATGTGTTTGTAGTCGACACACAGAACATGCCAGCCTAAAAGCTGACTAGTTGGCGCATCTCTACCAATCGGATTTTTCCAGCACAAATTGCAGGAGTTTCTCGACAGTGGCAGAATCTCGACAAAGTTTTGCACACATTTCAAATGGAAACACAGTTAGAAACACTAGAAATGCATTTTCTCCTGCATTTCCCAGCGACTAGTCGACATCGACTCAACTTTCCTCACATTGACCTCAACTTTAAAAGATATGAAGTCTTGCAACCCCCAGCCAATCAGTGAGCAGCTGTCTTCTGACGTCACATTTTCATTTTCTCTCCTCAGCCCATTGAGCAGATTCTGTACCAAGTATCTAAAACGATTTTGAGCTGAGTTGTTACTCATGGAGAAGTGGCTTCAGATTTCTCTAAATGCTGCCAAACTTGCGTTCCAGCATGGCGAAGCGGTACAACATGCGCCTGGTGCTGAAGCAGCGGTTCTCAGAGTTCTTTGAGGAAAAGGTGAAAAAGGAGAATCACCGCAGCCTCATGATGAAGATGATGGCTCTGGAGGTAAAACTGTGGCTCTTCTGTCAATCATAACACTAATGGCAAAGGAAAACCTTGATGATGATTCCCATAATTGTGACACAAAGCTAGAATATGTTTTTTAAACATAAATGTCGGCAATCTGTGCTACTTTCAATGTTTACAGTTCCTTCAAGCTCCAAATAGATGTTATAAAGTAGAGATAAAGTAGCATATTCTGTCAACTACACTGTAAAAACAACACAGATTTTATTTCTACAAATTAAACCGGTTCTTTGGAGTTAGCTTTAAAAATGAGAAATGACATTCCTCAGACATTTATAGAAACAAAAACAGTTCCTGCTCATACAGGACTCTCGTTTCCAGTCTGTACATAGATGTTAAATAACAGCAACAAGCAGAGAGGTTGGATTTTATGTTAAAAAAAAGTCATGCAGTCTCCAAAAAGGTCAGACACTGAATGCCAGGAAAGGCATGAAACCAGACTGAGTCCCACCTGGTTTCTAATTATTTGTGTCTCGCTAATTCAGATGATCTGCTGCCATTTCTCCGTTTTCAAATAAGGTTCCTGGATTAAAATGCCTGTAATTTCTGCTTTTTGTTGGAAGAACAAAACTGTTGAGCAAGAAAAAATTTTTTTATTTATTTACAGCTGTGAAAAATGGAGAAACCTCATCAATACGTTTTATTGTATTTTTGTGTGTTTTTCAGAAATAAACATCACTCCTTGTATGGCAACACCTTATTGCACTTAAATAGCTTTTTTCTGCAAATTTTACAGAAGAAAATTTGCAGAATTTTTTAAAAATAAAAATCTACTGAAAAAAAAATATATATACACATAAATGTAAAAAAGTATTAAAGTATCTTTTTTTTTTTAAAAAAAAGGTTTTTGATGCAGGAAATTTGCCAGTCGTTTTTAAAGAACTGCTATTTGTTTCCATCTTTAGGTTTTAAAATAAAGAAAAAAAGTTTTGCGTAATATTTTCTTCTGCGGGATGCAGATATTTCTAGAAAATTAGATCTATAAATGGAAATAAAAATGGACCAATTCTCAACCCACTGACAAGAAAAATATATTTATAAAAAAATACAGTTTTCAGTTTTTCAAAGAAAAACAAAGACTTCATTCTCCTAACTTTATTTTTATCAGTATGATGCTAACACTGTGTGTGGATGTGTCTCAGCCTTTTCCCTGTGAAGATGGAGGTCAGCAGGCTACCGACAACAAGGAGCAGTACTGCCATGCTGAAGAGCACTGCAGCAGACCTGGAGTTAGACCACCAGTGGTGAGTCAGCTCTCAGCTCCAACATGGCTGCCGGTTCTACTCGGTCTAACTCTGTTTTCTGTGTGAACAGGGAACCCTGAGCAAATCTGAGTGGGATGCATCAAGTAAGTTCAATCATATAATATTTTATGCTACGTTTTCTGATCAAGAAACGTAACAAAAGGTCAGAATTATTTTTATAAAGGCGACGTCTGAGCAGAATGATGACTGCAGCTCCCTGTTTTGTTATTTTGCAGGTATCTACTTGGTGTTCGTGTTCCAGAAAATGTCCTGATACTGAAATACAAGCTCCGCCTCACAAACTTACCTCACCTGTTACTCAGCTTGTGTCTGTACAGTTTCTTTCTCTGTTGTCATTTCTGAATTTTTTTTTTGTTTTTTTTTTTTGATAAAACTGTAAACTTGCTGGAGAAATTAATTCAAGCTGAAAAAAGAATTAGTCCTATTTTATTTTTCATGTGATCCTGGATAGAATCATTGTACGCATAAAAATGGTTTGGAAGGCAAAAACTGTCAACTGATAAATTGTGCGAGTCCTGAAGTTGTATTTGTTGCAGAGCTGATGCAGTATTTAAATGCAATGCGCTGAACGACGGCGTAAAAGAGAAACATGATGATGTGCTGAAGGCGAAGTGCCTGAAAGAGCAGGAGCTTCTTAAAGAGACAGAGACCCAATTTCAAGACTGCATTTTTACCACACCATACAAAAGCAATAACTTTACTAACAACTTTTGACTCTTGCATTATTTTGTAAGATTTTAAACTCTCTCTTTTTCACAACCCTTCAGCTTGTAGCACTTTGCTTCCTTAAAGTCCCACCACAAGATTTCAACCATGTTTAGGGTTGAAATCTTACAGCCCTTACAGAACCATATGTTTTTATTTTTTACTTTCCTTTATTTGGTGGTTCTGGAGAAGATTTAGCATATAGGTGCCCAAGTCATTACACCTCCACCACCGTGCTTCACAGTCGGTCTGAGATTTCAGGTGTTTATTCAAAACTCCACCTCTTTTAATTATAAACTTCACAGGAGCTTTTGCGCCATTTGTTGCACACTTCATAATTCATCAGTGGGGTTCCGCTTCATTTTTAAAAATTGTTTACAACTGTTAATCAGCAGCCGTTGCATCGCCAAACTCCCATTGGCTTTCATCATGAATAAATATTTAATGTTTTAAGAAGCGCCTACACTTGGTGCTGGGCAGATGAAAATGCATTTGTAAGTTTTTATTATATGCAGGTGAATCTGAATATATTAAAATATTCTCAAACACTTTGAGTAATTCAATTTAAAAAGGGAAACTTGGTTATTTCTGCTATTTTTCCTTGTTTTGTCTACCATGTTTTCCTTCCACTCAACTTTCCATCAATGTACTTGATTGCTGCTGAACTGGACAACTGCCAGGTCAGCAGCAGTCTCCATGGTCATATTTTGCTTTAAATATTGTTTTCCTTGAACTTTGCCGGGTTTATGGTGTTATAATTAAATGACAAAAAATAAAAAAATTAAACCATTTGTGCATAAAGAAATTACATTTCACTTTTTGAATCACTTAAATGAATCAACTTTCAGCGATATTCTAATTTATGGAGATAAATTTGAAACACAAAGCAATTCGTTCACTTATGGTGCTTTTAACCAATATTATGCTGACCTCTAGTGGTAGATAATGGTATTTTTTTTCTCTTGGAAATCCCAATTAATGGGGAAAAAAAACATACATGACCACTTGAGCTACAAAAACCTCTTGAAAAATGCGCATTTTTTGTGAGTAATTTTATTTATTCTGTCTTTGCAAAAACTGCAATACTGACCAAACTTCTGCAGTTTAATGAATGTCGTCCGTCTTGTATGATTTAAAACAAGGAAGTCATGATTACCTGAAAATGACAGAGACATTGCTGTGACACTTTTAACAGGAATCTGAGTCTAAAAATATCAAGGAAATCTGTCAGACATTTTTGTGGTTACTTACTGTAAGTGTGTCTGATAACGCGGAAATATAGCTTTTCGGAAAGCATTTCTTAAAGCAGATTTTGACATATTTTTAACAATTAAATCAAAACTTATCACATTAATTAGTGTTTTGGTGCTGATTTATTTCTGATCTTGATACATAGGATCTCACTTTGCCAGTTTTTCTTTAAGTTGCTGATCTGGATCAGGAAGTGTTGGCTTACAGAAGCTGGTTTCTGTGACAGATCCCAACAGCTGCTGCTGCATCCATGTGCCAGCTGCTATTTATAAACCAGCTGGTTCTGTAAACACGCGGATGAAAACTAAAACACTCAATTATATAAAAAAAAGTTACCATAAAACACAAGGTCTTGAACCAGAACAACCACAGGTTTTGAAAAACAAGGGATTTCAGACGCTTTACTTTTGCTGTAGTTTGACTCTATTTTTCTGTTTATGTAAATAAATTAAGTAATTATGCCCCACTAATGCTTCTTGTATTTCAAACTGGTCAGCAGAGTTGTGTAGTAATTACATTTACTCAGTATTTTTGAAGAAAAAAACAGTATTTTTGTTCTTTTTACTTTTATTTGAGTGAAATCTCAGGATATTCCAAGCATTGTGAAAAACTTTATTGAATAGGAGGAAAAAAATCTGATTTAACCTAAAAATCACCAGACGCAGACACACACCTGCAGTTTTTGTTAAAGTTTGCTTCTAATCAGGTGGTTTAGTCAAAATAGTGATGTTGACCAGATGTTACGTCTTTATGTAATAGTGACAACACGTTTAAGTTTGGCTTGTTAGTTAAAAGAGGAAATGATTTGAAGACAGATAAAGTCTCTGAAGGCCTCCCACTTCTTAGTAAGTTCAAGACACTTTCCTAATAAAAATAGGTAGAAGCTGGGCCAATTTATTATTTTGGGGAGGCCCAAAGACTTTAAGTTTTTTAATGAATGCTTATTTTTCAGACATTGTATTTTATATAAGAGTCATAAGCCCTCTTATATAAAGTATAAGTACCAGGTGAATTGTAATAACAGTATTCAAGTATTTGAACTTTATGACGTTATAGTATTTTTGGGGTTAACATGGAGGTAGAGGCCAAAGAACGGATTAAACCTTGGTATCATCAGTACATGCCTAATTGTGTATAATTATAACTGTTATAATAATACACAATTAGGCATGTACCAAGGTTATCATCAGTACATGATAATCAGTTATCATCAGATAACTGATTATCATGTACTGATGGTAAGGTACTTTAGTACTTTCGTACCTTACCTACTAAAGTACTGTAATTTTCATTAGCACCAAAACAGTTTCCACACCCTGTAAATCCAGCCCTGGTATCATTGTTTTCAAGCTAGTTTCTTTTGCATCTATTTTGTCACAAATTCCAATTTTTATTCAAAATTTGTCAAAAAACATTTTAATGTTTTAAATAAAAAGCATTCAATGACCATTTGGACTCGCCTTTGCCCTGCTTACAGCTGATTAAAAGCTCTGCTATCTGTGATGAAACATGACCCTGCAGGGGTCATCGATGTCAGAGAAAGATGAGCGCGTTGGAAGCCTGGGATGACTGAAATACTTTCCACCGTCATGTTAGGGTTTCCTCTGTCCATTTCAGAGGCTACAGCTGCAAGCGTGAGGTTAGAAAGCAACACACGGAGAGAAATCTCCAGAAATTCAGGCAAAAACATTTTTATTTATTGCAATTACAGAATCTTTAATATTTGAAAAATGTCTGAAAAAGCGGCTGGTGAAACCTCTGAAAGGAAACCTTCAACCAACAAGAGCTTCAGGAAGCTGCGCGCCGTGAGCATGGTGTGCAGCCTGACGAGCGGCTGGCAGCAGTGGGTGGCGGAAAACGAGAAGAAGCAAGCCAGCGAGCCCAGCGGCTGGGCGCCGTCGTCCAACGACCAACCAGGGGAACCCAAAAAGAGATGGGCCCCTAAAAAGCCTCATTCTGCACAAACCCAACCAAATCTGGAGACACTTTCAGAGACTCGAACATCTCCATCCCAGGGAGCGCCCAGCAATGACGACGTTCAAACCGCAAACGATCAGCCATCTTGCATCAAAACAAAGCAGGTGGTGAAGACCGTGTCCAGTGGCATCCAGGAGAAAAGCACAGGTGGCTTCTTCTTCTTCTTCTGTTTTAGTGGTGGTTGGCAAACAACTTAAGGTGCTGTACCGCCACCTTCCAGATTGGATCAGATATTCTAATATTACCAGAGTTGGAAGTTTCCAAAAATTGTACTCAAGTAAAAGTAGAACTGCTTTACTTTACTTTGTCTGTCATTCAGGTGTCGGCTTCCTGGCTGAGAAGCTGAAAAGGGAATCTCTCCCTTTGGGTGATGAGATTGACCAGCTGCTGAAGAAGAAGAGCTCCCCGACGCGCCGCAGGAAGTGCTCCAACATGGTGTCCTCCCTGACGAAAAGCTGGAAGCAGGTGGAGAATGAGCGGAAACTCGGGAAGGAAGGAGGAGGGCAAGGAGATGCTCACAGCTGTGGGCAAGACAAAGGAGACAGAGAGAAGGAGAGTGTAAATGAGCAAGACGCTCAGAGACACAGTGAGACGGTTTCAAAAGCAGGAGAGAGAAGCGACTCTGACGAAGACTCAGTGAGGATAAAAAGACCCCAAGTCTCAGTGTGAGTACTGCACTGAAAAAAGTGATTTTGGAGAGTGGTAAATATGATCTAAAAAAATAATATAAAATGTAAT
>NW_015115124.1:52126-86192 GCF_001443285.1 Poecilia latipinna
GTGTTTCATTTAAACTGGATCTATTATGCAAAATTCACTTTTTTGTACTTTCAGTTGGGTTTAAAAGATGTCCAAGTGCTTAAAAAAAATCAAATTTTTTGGCAATAAGTTAATGTTTTTGGTGTAAGGATAATGAGCTGTGCCAAAAACCTCCAGATTGTTGAGTCATACTGCGTGTTGCTTAGCAACCCCAGTGGAACCCAGTGCGTCACCTAGCAACCAAAGCGGAGCTCCAGCATGTTTGGACACCTGGTTTTACTGCTATAAACCTTTTTCCACTTCCGATACTGATACAAATTTTCTGAGATTTAGTATCAGCCAATACCGACCCGATTCAGAATACAAAACAGTGTTGAATTGACTTGGAACATTTTTCTTCACTGAATTACAAATTTATTTGATAACTCTGCACACCTAAATACACGGTTAGCTTCACAAGGTTGGTCAAACATGCAAAAACAACAAAACCTTAATTTGTCAGTGGAATTAGAAGTTTAGCAGTAAATGTAAATGTAAAAACAAAAGAATAATAAAAAAACTGAAATGGGCAAAAATATAGGTTGTCTACCTTGGTCAAACGTAAAAATAAGCGGCAACAAACCTTTCAAATAGTTCATAAAGTGCAATTAGAAATTCTAAATATTATGTCAAATAAAAAATAAAGAGAAGCTCAGAGCTCAAAGCATAGAATTAGACTTGATTAGACTTGATCTGCCACTATGGATTGGGCACATTATCACTGATACCCAATCTAGAATTTTCTTTAATATTAGGACCAGTAATATGCAGAGTACAATGGCTGCTGGAAAAGACAGGTGTTTTGTTGTTCACTTACCACCCAGAAACCACTCGCTGAATTCTTGTTGATTGTGCTGGAGGCTCCACTTCTGCTTTTCAAAGATGTACGGTTGGATAATTGCACATCTGTTTGCAGCCTTTTTAATGTATGAGTGTCAACATTGATTTGGGTGGTGTGGCCAGCAGCAGCCTGTTTGTATTTAATGTGTCAGGAGGCCTAAAGCAGTTCCAGATAGGCAGAACTAACCAGACTAAAATCTCATTATGTAAGAATGATTTTGTGCAATAAACGTAATGTCTGTGTTTTGTATCGCTCATAAACCTATCCAATTCCTAACCTGTTTAACGACACGTAGTAGGTCACCTTTTATCATTTCGGAAAACAAAAGCTTTAAATACCGATACATTGAAAGCTTTCGCGAATGTTAAAGATAGTTTAACATTCCTGAAAGTGCTCTTGCAACTTCCGTCTGGTATGTCTCATAAAACAGTTTGTTCCTCATTGTCTTCACTCGGTGACAGACATTTGACATCCTTAAAAAGCTTAATTACTGCCAATCATCTTGACCTGACAGCTGGTGCAGAAAACTAGTTCTTAATTGAAAGTAATTATACTCATCTTAGAGACTAATGTGTTGTATGGAATTAGAAACATTTTCAGGAGGTAGAAGTTTTTATAAAATGTTACAAACTGTACGGAGGTCGCTTCATAAAATCAATCCAGTGAGAAACAAAGAGGTTGTCGGTTTAGGTCTGACATCCTCACATAAAATCTTGAGCATCTTATATAAATCTCAGAATTTTGACAATAATCTAAAAAGTCTGACTTTAGTCTGAGAATTCTGGACTTAATCTCGGAATTAAATCAGAGAATTCTAAGAGTTAATCTTAGAATTCTAACTTTAATCTAAAAAAATCTGACTTTTTTCAGAATTCTGACTTTTTCAGATTTTTTACTCAATCTGAGAATTCAGATTCTGAGACTTTAATGTCAAAATTCTTACTTTAATCTTCTGATACCAAAAGGCAGAAATCTGAAAAAAGTAATTTTTTAATGATCCTAGTCCTCTTTTGTGTAATTCACGTTATCTTTTCATTAACAGCCCATTTAAATATTAAATATTGAAGAAAATCTCAAGGTCTTCCTGCTGAGCACTGC
Source organism: Poecilia latipinna (assembly GCF_001443285.1). Taxonomy (NCBI): domain Eukaryota; kingdom Metazoa; phylum Chordata; class Actinopteri; order Cyprinodontiformes; family Poeciliidae; genus Poecilia; species Poecilia latipinna. Next base: position 54,084 of record NW_015115124.1, read on the forward strand.
TTCATTATTTTAGTGTCTTTTTATGTTCCTGTCTGTCCATAACTGAATCCAATGTGGCTCCCAGGTACAAAAAGGAAGCTGAGGATGCCAACAAGATCAATGCCCTTTCCAAGAAGCACAGCGCTGTTGGAAACCTGAAGAGTCGCTGGCAGAACTGGGCGGTGGAGCACACAGTCAACCAGAAGCTGAACCCCTTCAGCGAATACTTTGACTACGACTACTCGATGTCGCTTCACCTGCAGAAGGGCGAGGAGGGCTACGGTCGTCCAAAGGAGGGCACAAAGACCGCGGAGAGGGCCAAACGAGCCGAGCAGCACATCCACCGTGAAATAGACGACATGTGCTACGTGATCAGGACTATGGCCGATCCGGATCCAGACGGAAAGACGCGCGTCACGTTCGGCCAGCTTTTTGACAGATACGTTCGAATCTCTGATAAGGTGGTGGGGATCCTGATGAGAGCCCGGAAACACGGGAAGGTGGCGTTTGAAGGGGAGATGCTGTGGCAGGGCCAGGATGACGGAGTCATTATTACTCTGATGGTCTGATGGGTTACACCTGATAGCAGATTTTTTTAAAAAAGACTGAGAGAAGTTTGCTGCTATTTCCAGTAGATACTTGAAGATTTTTATGTTCTGTCAGTGTTGTGAGATTATGTGAGTTATATAGATTATTAATGCTTTGACTGAAGCCTTCAGAGGTCATTTTGACTGCCAGAGTCTGCATCATTAGGACCACACTAAGAAAATGAAAAAATATAAATGACAAAATAAAATGGTGAGGATAAAGTCATAAAGTTACAAGAATAAGCTCATACTACAAGGATAAAGTCATAGCATTATGACAATGAAGTCATAATATGATGATATATTATGAAATAATATATCATCATATTATGATATATTATTTTTTAACTTTTACGAGAATAAAGTTAAAATAATACAAGAATTTTCATAATATTTAAACTTTAGTCTCATAGTATTATGACTTTAAGCTCAAAATATTATGACTTTATTTTCATATTTTGCCAATTCTCACACGACATAATTCTAGTAACATTATGACTTTGCTCTCATATAATTATGACTTTATTCAATATTATTCTCTAAACATGCTGACTTTAGTCTTGTATGAGATTATTGTGGTAATTGTATAAGTTTATAATCTTGTTTTTTCTTAGCACGGCGCTAATACTTTATGGTAGCATTTAGAGTAGCTCAGATATTTTTTCTGTTGCACTTTACTTGCAGCTTTCTGTTTACTGGTCAGACATAGAGATTATTACTGAACCTTCAGCTTGACTAACTAAAAGAAGTGGATGCGTGTTCACAACAAGCGCTTTTCTTTTTGTGCTGCAGACGCGTAGAATAGAAACAAAACTGAAGTAATTATTTTTGGACCATGAAACTAGAATCTACTGATTAGACACTAAATCTGACCTGGACGTTCAGAGACACATAGAAATTACTACAAAGCCGGTCTTCTATCAAAAGTCACTAGGGGATAAATAATAACACATCATTTGCATTACAATGTTCTCAAAATGCAGCGTTTAATGTTTTTTTAGTGCTGTAAGTTACGCCCTCTGAGCCACTGTTTTCCTCTGAGTACAACCTGTATGTTTTTATAGTCTGAAATAAAAAAATAACATAAGCAGAAGTAGGAATATTTTCTCCAATTTTTGCTTTTACAATTTTATTTCTAAAATAAATTTGACACTGTTATTTTAGATCATATGAGTTAAGGTAAGTTTCCATATTCTGTAAGGAAATATATTTATTTCAGTTATTACTTAGAGTTATTCATGTCATTTTCATATGAATCTATTCCAAAGACAGGAACTAAAATGTCTTAATGACTATATTTCTTCATGATTTATGAAAATATTTAACAGTAAACAAAGACACATAAACTGATATGCATCAGTTTAAGCTCACACTGTTTTTCATTTAACAGCTAAGAAAAGGAAGTAGGTATGAAGTAAGCGTAACGGAGGCAATTATTTTTATTTTTTGCTTAAATTTGTTTTACAAAATACAGTGAAGTAAGTCAGTAAAGACTTAAAATGCCATAAGTATTCCCTCAGTGGGATAATAGAAAAGAGGCAGGATTTCCCATCCATCTTAAAGATTAGACACTTACTGGCTGTATGATAAAAACTTGCCTTGCTGCCAAAAACAGAGACAGAAACCAGACCAACAGCATTACATGTTTCATTGTATCCAGAGGAATTTCCTCTGCAGGAGCCGATGGACGTGACTAATCTCCACTACCAGTTATTAAAGTTTATGTGAAATTACAACCATGGCTTAGTATCATGATGCTAATATTTCTAGTACAAAAATAGAACCTGTAGTTATTGTTTGTGTATATAAATTGGGTGAAGAAGATCTTGAATTTTGATGATTAGTTGCATGTCAAGGTTTGAAGATTTAAAAGACAATTCAAGCTGAAGAACAGAGCAAGAACCCAAATTGTTTGACTTTAAAAAATCTGATAAATATCTCATTTCATAGTCTCTCAACTGCAAAGCGAAATAAAAAATACTTAATTTAAAGCTCATCCTCCTTCACGTCTGATGAATCGATCAGTCAAATAATTTTGTTTTTCAAAGTTTGTTCCCTCATTTTTCTTGCATAGTCAGGCACCCATTGTGTTAGTTACATTTTAATGAACTCTCCCTTTCAAAATCTGTTTTCTGGAAGGTTTGTTGCAAAAACATCTTTAGGAGAATTAATACAAATGACAACAGAGCATGAGAAAGCCATGAAAGTTGTAGCGTCAGGTCTTGGGACATGCCCCGGCTGCAAAGCATGCCCAGTGGTTTCAGGGTAAGCTTCTTCCTCGATAATTATCAAAAACTCCACAGAAGTCACAATGCGTTTGCTTCCTGGTTTGGCCAGAACCAAACCCATTTACTGTAACTTTATCTGAGGAATGAGACGTGTGAAAAGAAAGCGTCTAGTCAAAGTGTTGAGTGATAATCAACATGTTTAAAGGCAAGAAAAAATAAACAGAATAACTGAAAATAAAAGTAAATGCAAATGAAGAACAACCAGCTTTTGACGGACCATTCTTGCTGTACATGCAGAGACTGATCAACTTTACAGTAACAAATAATTGCATAGTCATGATGTTAAACACTGAGCCAAATTACTAGTATGTCGGCTTTGACAGACAAAAATATCCACCTCCTAAAGGCAGGGTCCTCCCTTTTAAGTAACATGAAGTGTAATCGACCTGTGGTACAAAAGGAAGAGCGCAACATGCAAACGACACACAGAGAACATAGCTCAGATTTTTTACGGCTTGAGACTCCGTTGGGATTTTAGAAACAAGAGAACCAGTCAGGTAAAATGTTTTAAAATGTTTTTTTTATTATTATTTTATAGTAACACAGGAGAATTGATGAGGATTAAACTGTAGCCCTTCTTTTCATGCAGAATGCTTTTGGTTGCCGTCTTTGTTCTGCTTGCGGCTTCCGCTGCGGCCGATCGTAAGTCTCCATGTAACTCATGTAGTCTCAGGTTAAAACACCAGTCTTAGAGATTAGCATATCTTCTGAGGATCTGTTTTATATTTTTAAAAGATATTTTAAAGTAACATGTTTGTTTTTCCCCACTCCAGTCAGGCCACACTACTCGTTCTCCTCACCCGTTGGGTCAGGAAGTGGGAGCTCCTACGTGATCACCGGAGAGGGAAGGATCACCGCTGTGAGAGTTTGGGAATATTATTCCAATTACATCCGAGGGTAAGTTAGCAAGACGTATTTTTATACGTAAAAGAGTTTTGTCGCCATTTATTCAGATAATTTCTCTCTTTTTCTCCAGCATCCAGTTCCGGTACGGATACCTCTGGTCTCCAGTTGTTGGCTACACATACGGTACTACTCAGGAACTTGAGCTGTACGACGGAGAAGCCATCATCCAGATTTCTGGGAAGTATTCCCACTACCTGCAGTCCATCGTCTTCACAACTAACCGGGGCCGCTTCCTGTCTGTGGGTCAGCCGTCTGGCACGTCCTTCAACATGTACCCGGAGCACCCCGAGGCCGAGCTGATCTTCATCAGCGGCCGGAGGAGCAGCGGCCTCACCTCCTTTGGAGCCCACTGGGCCATCGTTGATCCGTCCTTGAGCCCAACCAACAGCTCCTCTGGACATTAAGATGGAGAGCAGAAGACAGAAGGAATGTGCAATTAAATTTGCTTCTCTTTTACTGACTTGATTAAATTAAAATGCTAGTATGATTTATTTTCTCTTTAATTTATAAATAATAAATGGAAGAGTAATCTTGAACTGCTGCTTTTGTTTCTCTGAAATCACGGCTTTAATAATGCTATTTTGTAATAATCTTGAAATCAGTATTTATCAAGAAAATGGATCATGAAATGAACCATGTTTGGATTCAGAAATAAAAATTCAGAAAGTTTTTCCTTTCACTTGACCATTNATTTTAATTTTAATGGTAGGATATTTTTACTATGGTACCATATTTATTATAGTTTTTTTGTTGTTGTTTTTTTTTTAGCAAAAACTTACACAAGCAACAAAAGTTAGAAAAATGTTTGAAGATTAAAGATATATTTAAGTCATAAAATATCTGAAAAATGTGGCTTACAAGATTGAAATTTTGAGTTTACTCCAAAATAAAAGTCAGAATATGTTTGAACCTCGAGGCAGACAAAATTTAGGTTGCACATGGCGATGCTATCTAAAAGGATTGACGTGGGTTCTTGACAGAGAAAAGTTATCAGGAATCTGAATACTGAAAATAGTTACATTAGTGCGCTGTGTGTTTTTCTGTATGATGTATTCCACAATTATTGACAGACTCCCATAAATTAATACCTAATTAATGATAAATTAGTGAGGAGCAGCGTATACTAACGAGCCTCCACCAGAGCAACAAGCTAAAGCTAGCATGAGAAATTATGCCTTGAACAAGATGGCGGCAGAGCTCAGGGCAAATATTGACAAAATTAGTCATTTTAATCAAAATGACCAAACTGGGGCAACATTTTAATATCAGGAAATAATAACCAAACACTTTTCAGTTTTAGTGAGTTCTTCTTCAGGCTAAAATATTTTTAAAAATACATGAAGAATTTAGCATTAGAGTCAGAATAGGCACAAATACTTTAATCAAAAACTGACTAAGTGAGTCACAATCAACTAAACTACTGAATAAACAGTGAAAGAATTATGAAAACTAATAAACAAGAGTTAAACAATAAAACTTAAAATGAACAGGATCAGTAACTGATAAAAAATGGTGCAATGATGTCATAATTCAGTATGAGTTTTGTGTTACATAAATATTATCAATATAATTAAATTTGGTCTCCAGCTGATCTCCTGCCACATAATGTACAGGTAACTGAACTGTGGAAGCTAAAAAGTTCAAATAAAAATGTGTTTTGCTAAAAACAAAAACAAAAATCTGTCCATTTTGTTTAGCTACTGTATTTTTTATTTTTTATTTGTTTTATTACCAGGTATCCATGATTTTTTTAATTATCAACATTAATGAATTCCCCCTTTGAGGATCTGATTTCTGTAAAGTTTCTTACATAAACATCCTTAGGAAAGACGCTGAGAGTATTAAAGGAGTGAGTTTATATGTTATGAACCCATGAAGGTTGTCGTTCCAGTTCTGGAACATGCCACAGCTGCAATGAAGCAACAAACTTACAGGGCAGGGCCTTGATGCTCATAAAAATACAACTGTGTCTCTCCAGAAGTCCCAATGTGTTTACTTCCTGGTGAGAGCAAACTAAATCTGTTTACTGTGATTTAACCTGCTGAATTAGAAACACGAGAATAAAATATCTGCTCAAACTGTTGAAGGATAATCAAAAGACAAACTGCATGTTTCAAGACACTCTATCCAGAAAAACAGAACATACGTAAACCAAAACCCAACCAAACCTGTTTGTTTTTATTCATACCTGTACACTCTTTGTATTCATTATACTTGCAGAGTTTATAATAATAGCAAACATAATTGCATAATGATGATGTCATTTCTGTGCTGCACATCTTCCAGGTTACTGGCATGCCAGCTTTGACAAATAAGACACTCCACCACCTGACAGCAGGTTCCTCCCTGAGGCTCAAGCATTGTTTTAAGGTTTGCAGAGCAGCCAATGAAAACATCAGGCGTAATCAAACCGTGATACAAAAGGAAGCAGCATGAAAACGACGCACACAACATAACTCTGCTTTTTGACAACGTAAAGCACACTTCAGATTTTAGGAGCAAGACAACCAGTCAGGTAAAATGTTTTTTATTATTCTTTGTTAGCTTATATTTACAATGTGAAAAGTCTAAGGGTAAAATGGTAAATCTTTTATTTATCTTACACAGAATGTTTTTTGTTGCCGTCTTTGCTCTGCTTGTTGCCTCTGCTGCGGCTGACCGTAAGTCTCCATGTTGCTCATGAGAAAACATCAATCGCAGAGATGATTAGAAAACATTTTCGACTTTGGAGTGCGTGTTTTATATTTTTAAAAGACATTTTGCACCTGACTGGCAACGTGTTTGTTTCTTCCTCATACCAGTAAGGCCACATTACTCCTTCTCTTTACCCGTTGGGTCGGGAGGTGGGAACTCCTACGCGATCACCGGTCAGGGAAGGATCACTGCTGTGAGAGTTTGGGAAAACTATAATAGCTACATTCGAGGGTAAGTTAGCAAGACGTGTTTTGGATATACTATTTCTTATTACAACAAAAAAGTTTTGCCACCTTTTATTCACATTATTTCTCTTATTTTCCAGCATCCAGTTCCGGTACGGATACATCTGGTCCTCTGGTGTTGGCTACACATACGGGGACACCCAGGAAATCGAGCTGTATGACGGGGAAGCCATCATCCAGATTTCGGGGAAGTATTCTTCCTACCTGCAATCCATCGTCTTCACAACCAACCGGGGCCGCTCCCTGTATGTGGGTCAGCCATCTGGCACGTCCTTCAACATGTACCCGGACCACCCCGAGGCCGAGCTGATCTTCATCAGCGGCCATGTGAGCGGAGGCCTCACCTCTTTGGGGTCCCACTGGGCGATTGTTGATCCGTCCTTGAGCCCAACCAACAGCTCTTTCGGACATTAAGGGCAGAAACGACAGATGTTATAACCTGCAGTCTAATTTGCAGCTCTTTTACTACACTGATTAAATTGTAAATCTAGTAAGTTTTTTGTTTTTTAATCAAGTTACAAATCAGTAATAAAGAAAAGATCAATCTACAACTTTTGCTTTCGTTTCTCTGAAGTCACAGCCATTAAAATGCTGTTTTGTTGTGAACTTAACATCATTATTTGCCAAGAAAATGGGTTGTAATATTCAGAAATAAATATTTTTTCTCATTGGTTTTTGCTTTCATTTGATCATTTATTTCATTTTTAATAAGGTATAGTTGTTTTCTTCAAAATGAAAGAAAGAATTTATATGTTTAAACTTTTTTTAACTGAAAAATAAGAATGCACAACACCAGATACGATTTCCAAAGGCTTTAGAGAACAAAGAGCAAGTAGTTTACAATATTAAAATCAAATCGGTGCTTGAAGGTTGCAGTTATAATTTGCATGACATTAGTGGTTGAGCTTAGTTTTACAGATTCTACATAAATATTAATAGAAGATAAATTCTGGAAATTTGGTTTTTGTCATAAATATTTTGAGGTGTGAACATATTTACTATAAATAATAAAAAAGTGAACGTATAAAAATAATTTTTTTATGAAGTTCACATTTCTCCATCTCAAATGAAACTTTTATCTGTTAAGGTAATACTCAAATTATTTCAATAAAGAAAAATTGACTTTTCCCTCCAGAATATTTTAGTATAACAACAATCCCTAAACAGATTAACAAGGTTTTCTTTGTGATTTTTGCAGAAAGTACATATAGGGTTGTAGTTCAACTTAAATCTTTATCTTTATATCTTCTATTTATAATTTTATAGGAAATTCTCTTACTGTATTATTTATTACGTATTTTTTTAGGAGCAATCAAGTCCACTTCATATTTTTCAAAAATGTTGGATCAATGAAATATACAAGTTGGTGAAAAGACAACATCTCTTAAAAGAATATTTCTTAACGTTAACATATGTTGAAGCCTTTGTATCATAGCGGGTCTGAAATTCAGACATGTTCCATATTTCAAAATAAAAGGTACTAGACAAATGGCGCCCCTAGCAACAGCCGTTAATGACGTAGACGAAGGAGAACTAACGACGATCTGACATACGCTGTCAGATCGTCATATACTTAGCACAAATCTTTTGTTGTTGACTGCAACTGCAGCTAGACCCTGCTTTAAATACACTTCAACCACGACAGTCCATGTATATCCATCTACTTTTAATTTTTCGTCGTATCTTGTCGCATATGCTGACAGCTCCTCTAATGTCGCGGACCTCTTAATGCGCAGGCGCACGCATGCGTACTCACTGCATGCATGCTGTTCTGACAACGTATGCTGATCTGACCGGACTGTGATCTAAAAACATAGAATAAAACCTAGAGGAGCCAGGAGGCCAATTCTGAGCATTACATTGACTACATGTTTAAGATTGAAGGTTCACAGGTGAGTCAGAAGACAGACCTATTGACAGCATAGTAAACAGAGATCATTTAATCGTAGAATAACGGATATTGGAACGGAAAACAACATGCACACAGACCTGGAAATGCTAACTCCAGTGCTAACTGCTAGGAGAATTTTGAAAATGTATCTTTACATTTACAGATATTTAGATCTTTTTATTGGAATATATCTACAAAGATAAAATAGATGAGTAATAAGCACACATTCAATTGGGCTTAAAAATATTCATATCTTTGGAAATGTTTATAACTCTTTTTAATCGACCTAACTCAGGTCAGAGCTGGGACTCTGCTGGGCTTTGTTGTTCTTCCGCTCGCTGCCTCTGCTGTGTTATGCTGGTACTGTAGTGGATTTCAGCTGGATTTTGTCATTTGATTTAAATTCGCTAGCTAATTAGAGACCAAATACAGCAACCAGATTTACAGCTTGGCCTCAGAAAATATTTTTCTACGATTTAAAAGAACATTAAATATGCACTTTAGGTGTTGAAAGAAGCCCTTTCGCTGATAGGCATCTTATTTAGCAGAGACAGTTTAAGTGTCTTGGTAGTAGATAATTCTTCAATTAGATGTTGCTGTAGACAGGGGATGAATCTGCGGTTTGAAATTAGACTACTGTGTTTATTTTTTCCAGAGGAAGCGAGGTGTATAACTAGTTTCTGGCTCCCCGTCTCAGAAAGCAGAGTGGAGGTGGTCCGGCAGCAGCTTCTCCATTCGTTTTGGAGCAATATCTACTGATATCTGGTGCGTCTCGTCATTATCAGAAGTGTTGGTTTTGGGGTTTTGAGGCAGTCCCACTGTCATTGCCCACTAGCAACGCCAAGAATGTGCACAACACCAGTTTCAACACAAAGCAGCTAAGTCATCATAAAAATAAATTTAAATAGATGCAAAATCTGCATAACCAGACAAACACGCTAGTTTTTCTTTCCAAAATATGAGTTTACTAACAAATATAATTCAACCTTCCAGTCAAAATATTTTAATCAGCAAACTCGCTAGAGTTTGAAATACTCTGTTAATCTACTAAGTGAAACTAGAAAAATGAACAAAAAAGATCAGAACCAATAATCAATGAAAATGGTGCAATAATGTTACAATTTGGAGAAATTAAAGCAGTTTGGTCTTAAAGAGATTAAGTTTGGTCCCCGTTTACCAGCTGGCTTTCTGCCACATAATGCACACATATGCGTGACCACAGAGTAGAAACTAAAAAGTTTAAATAAAGATATGCAATGCAAAAAAAACAAAAAATACAATGAGTCATTTTAAGTAAAATGAAGATCCCATCGATTGTATTAATTAACCTTTAATGGATTCCTCTTTTGAGAATCTGTTTTCCGCAAAGTTTCTTATGAAAAACATCCTCGGGAAAGTTGCTGTAAATAGTAAAGTATCAAGTTTATATGTCAGAAACCCTTTGAGGTCGTAATTCCAGTTCTAGGACTTGCCACAGTTACAAGGAAGCACAGATCACAAAGCACTTGCTTCCTGGTGAGTTCAAAACTAAACCTGTTTACTGCAATTAGTCTGGTGAATTAGACACGAGAATAAAGTATCTAGTCAAACTGTTTATTGTAGGATAATAAACAGGCAAACTTCATGTTTAAAGGTCTAGAAGAGTTAAAGTAAAATAAAGGTAAAGGCAGCTAAGAAAAACACAACCTGGTAGTTTGTAAATATACTCACACAGGTTAAACAACTTTATAGTGACAAATATAAAGGCACTGTCATTGTGTTCATCATTTCTAAGCTGCATATCTTCCTTGAAACAGATTGCTGGCATGCTGGCTTTGACAAAGGAAACACCTCCTGACAGCAGGTTGCTCCCTAACGCTTCAGTACGTTGTTTTAAGGTTTGCCGATCAACCAATGACATCAGACGTAACAAAAAAATGCAGTATAAAAGCAGAGATCAACATGCAAACACACGGTACACCCTGCCGCTCAGCTTTTTGAGAGTTTAGAAACAAGATTAGCAGTCAGGTAAAAATGTTTTCTGTATTTTTGTTTAATATTGTGTGATTACAGTGCAGATTTTCTCAGATAAAGTAGCTTTTTTTTTTTCTTGTGCAGAATGCTTTTGGTTGCCGTCTTTGTTCTGCTTGCTGCTTCTGCTGCGGCAGATCGTAAGTCTCCATGTTACCAGAGGGTAAAGCATCAGAGGGTTTTCAAAACAGATAATTTTGTTTATTCATTTCTAAGCATCTGATTAGTATTTTTAAAAGCAACGTGTTTGTTTTTCCCCACTCCAGTCAGGCCACACTACTCGTTCTCTCCACCCGTTGGGTCGGGAGGTGGGAGCTCCTACGTGATCACCGGTGAGGGAAGGATCACCGCTGTGAGAGTTTGGGAATATTATTCCAATTACATCCGAGCGTAAGTTAGCAAGACATTTTCTGCATAGTCTGCATATTTACATTGACAATAAACCATGATGAAAAAAATCCAAAAAATCTTCAAGCGGATTTCTCAAAGATGTGAGGTCCAAAAATTAATCTTTGGAATCAGCAGGCAAAAACACAAACATATTTGTGGTCTGGTTTCTAGTATTATTCCTGAAATTACACAAAACTACTTACAACTAAGTTTTCTGCAGTACATAGGAGCTTGTTTTAAATCAATTATTCCTTAAAATTGGTAAGAAAGATTATTTCACTTATAACAAGACATTTTCCCCATGTTTTAAGTGAACTGGAACTTTTTCATCAATATTAAGGAATTATTGACTTAAAACAGAGTCCTATGTCTTATATTATTCCAAGTATTTGCACTAGAAACTAGACCAAAAATACTTGGTAAGGTTTTGTGTATTTGCTGTGTATTAAGCCTGTTGCCAGATCACAGATCCCTTTTTGGCGCTAGAAATTAGACCAAAAATACTTGCATTTTTACGGCGGTGTAGCTGTAAAAATCAGTTTCCCCTGCATTTTTTCAAAGTATTTCTGTCCTTTTCTCCAGGATCCAGTTCCGGTACGGATACCTCTGGTCTCCGATTGTTGGCTACATATACGGGGACGCCCAGGAAATCGAGCTGTACGACGGGGAAGCCATCATCCAGATTTCTGGGAAGTATTCCTCCTACCTGCAGTCCATCGTCTTCACAACCAACCGGGGCCGCTCCCTGTATGTGGGTCAGCCATCTGGCACGTCCTTCAACATGTACCCGGACCACCCCGAGGCCGAGCTGATCTTCATCAGCGGCCATTTGAACGGAGGCCTCACCTCTTTGGGGTCCCACTGGGCCATCGTTGATCCGTCCTTGAGCCCAACCAACAGCTCTTTCGGACATTAAGGCCTGAAGAAACGACAGATGTTGGGATCTGAAATCTGATTCACAGCTTTTTTTACTGCACTGGTTTAAATACAATGTGGTAATTAAGACTCTTGAAGGATTTCTTTTGATTAATCAATAAAAAAAAATGCATCCTTCAAGTCGTCATCATCAGAAATTTAATTAAAGATCAAATCTGGGTTTTTGTTAATGTGTTCAAATCAATTATGAAAAGTCTTTTTTTTCTGAAAATACTGAACACAACAATGTTTATGTTAACTGTTGACTTTAAAATATGATTTATGAATAAACTGCATCTGCCTTCACCTTTAAAGATCTATTTGTGGTATTTTTCAGTGAAGACTGCCATTAACGGCACATCAAAAATATCTCCCTGTTCAGTTTATTACAGCATTCAGCCTTATATTCATAATTAAACATATGTCATGTTCTGCAATATTTTACCTTTTCAACAGTTAATGAGTTTGTAGTTTAATTTTTTCAGTTTATCATATAGTTTTGGTATCACTTTATTTGAAGGGGGCTGAATAAGACTGTCATGACACTGTCATAAACATGTCATAAACATGACATAACACCTGTCATGAACATGAATAAGCCTTCATGAATATTTATGACTGTTGTCATAAAGCGTCATTCGGTAAATTATGACACTTTTAATACAAAGTTGACATTATTCAAAATGTCTTTGTTATGACAACATGACATTAACCAATAAATCATTACTGATGTAAATTTGTTATAAAAGTATTACTGATTGCACTTTAAAAATTAGGTAACTTTATGTTATTAAAGGTAAAGTTTAAACAGATTTCCTGGTTAATGTCAAGTTGTCATAACAAAGACATTTTGAATAATGTCAACTTTGTATTAAAAGTGTCATAATTTACCGAATGACGCTTTATGACAACAGTCATAAATATTCATGAAGGCTTATTCATGTTCATGATAGGTATTATGTCATGTTTATGACGGTGTCATGACAGTCTTATTCAGCCCCCTTCAAATAAAGTGTTACCACATTTTTAATTGGAGACCAGTTTGTTCAGCACATCAGCAAACTGTGACCAAGACCTGCTGAGTTTGTGATAAATTATTTGGATATTAATCCAGCACAAAATAAAGAGCAATAGGTGAACACATAAAAACAACTACATTAGAAGTGAATATGCCTTCAGTGTTTAAACTCTTCTCCTGCTCACACTTTGCTGATTCCTCCTGTTATTTTCCCTGTTTCTTCCCTGCTGGATTTTTCCTTGGATTTATGTTTTTTGTTCTGCTTTGGCTCCCAGTGTTCCTTTTTTTAAGTGTGTCATTCATTCATTTTTTCATTAAACATTCTTCATTTACTCAACGTCTCTGCTTTTGGTTCCACCATCAAAACACACATCTTGACAATCATTGAGTTTTTTATGTCCTGAGAGTGACTGGATTTCATCATTGACATTGATGGCAGACTTCAGGTTGAGATAAGAAAAACTCTGAAAGACGACAGGTTCTGTACAGGTCGTTTTCTTTAGCTCCAATTCCATGTTCAGGAAATAATTTTTCACCCTGACCTCAGCAAAAAATCTTAACCTCACTTAGTTTTTATAAATAGGCAGTTTTCCTGGAAACATTTGCTGATCCAGTTCTTAGAAGTACATAGCGACATATTCCTAGAGAGAGTGCATGACAACTCGTTAAGAACTTGTATTTCCTGTTACGTCTAATACCAAAGCCAGAGGAAAAACAAGTAAACACTGTAAACATTTGATGCTATGCATTAAAAACAACAGGACTAAAGTTAGTGTACCACACTGTTGGTTAACAATGTTTTTTAATGAAAGGTGTTAATTTCCTGCAACACATCAGACTAAACTGGATTCACTGGTGGAGAGAACCAGGAAGGTAATCAGTGGGAAATCTGTAGAAATATACCTGGGGGTGTGCCACACTCACATTACAGACCGCTGTGCTGAAGGAGTGAGATGAGTAGCTGAAAGAGGAACAGCTGGACACATCTGCTACCACTCTAAGTCTGAAGAGGCATCGGAAGAAAATTGTAAGTACCTGCTTTAAAAATTTGCATTACTCAGAAAATGATCAGTTGTTAATTAGACACTCTTGATGCGTTAACAGATAACTGTAATATTTCCTAATTTTCCTGCAGGTTTGCGCTGCTAATCCTGCAAAAGCTTTACTAGACATGTAAGTAAAATTGTTTTTTAATGTCAGCTTATTCATCATATGAACTGAATGAAGTCCTGTTGCACATAGAGGTCTGAGTCATTATCAATTTGCTTTACAGAATGCATTACGTTGCTATCTTTGCTCTGCTGACGGCTTGTGCTTTGGCTGATGGTAAGTGAGTAACTAAATAACTAATATATGCTGTATTTCACTATGCTTCAACATTTAAAATACACATAGACCTCATGTAGACATGAGTCACTGTTGAGTCTGTGCAAAACCCTGAGAAGTCAAAAATACACTGCAAAAACAGCAAATCTTATAAGAGTTTTAGTCTAGTTTCTAGAGAAAACATCTTATTACGCTTGAAATAAGACAAAACTTACTTACAAGTAACTTATCAGCAACATATAGAAACTTGTAGTCAATAATTCCTTAATATTGATGAAAAAACACTAGTTCAATAGGCAGATAAGTTTACTTATAACGAAACAATTTCCCCAAGATAAAAGTGAAATAATCTGCCAATTTAACCAATATTAAGGAATTATTGACTAAAAACAAGCCTCTATATCTTGCTTATATGTTACTTTTAAGTTAATTTCATTTTAATTCAAGTATACTGAGATATTTTCACTAGAAACTAGACAAAAATAATTGCTAAGATTGTGCATTGCTTAGAATTGGAATTAAAAATGCATAAATCATCACATATTTTAGCCAATCAGATCCACCATGCATAATGCAAAATGAAATATCCTTGATCTAAATTAGATTCCTTATAATAAATAAAACGCTACTGCACATCTATGTGTTGATTTGTTTCTATGCAGATTAATGGGTTCAGAGCTGTGTATCATCCAGAGCTGTGAAAATTAATCTTGCTACTTGTTCTAATCTGGGCTAATGAGAGCATTTAGATATTAAACAAGATGGACTCTAAGATGGAACCATGAGGTACTCCACATGTGATTTTTGTCATCTCGGATGACTAGTTACTTTTTGACACAGAGAAGTTCCTGCTTTTTAATCAAGACTCAAACCAGGTAAGTACTGGACCAGACCCAAACGTCGTGCACTGAGGTCCAACAGCACCAGCACCGTGGTTCTTCTACAGTTTTTATTTTTCAAACACTCTGAGTGTCAGTAGTGCGGTGAGCATGAAAACCTGACAAGATAAGATCCTGCCTGGTATTCAGGAAATGGCTGATGTCCAAACGTCCTGCCAAGGACGAGAGAAGGATCGGCTGAGGAGACACTAACAGCCAAATACATTGAGTTGTTAAGAGTAACCACTCAACTCAACCCAGTCTACCGAACCTGATGGTCCGGTAGACTGGGTTCATTTGGGACCAAAATTGCAACATTTGTTGCATTTTCAGCTGGTGCAGTTCGCTTTCAGAATCGATCCTGGTATTAAGTTAACAGATGAAACAGAAAAGACGGAAGAAACGATCAAGAAGAAAGAATTACCAATAGCTTGTGAAAAATCAAGACTGGACCCAATGATGATCAAAGTGCCCCAGATATTCACCATGTCATCCTGAGGCCTGATATGAATCCCTTTGTATTATTTTTGTCTTTGAAGACCATTACTCCTTCTCTAAGGCTGTGGGACAAGGAGGCGGATCCTCGTACAGCATCGTTGGGGACGGCAGAATCACCGCCATTAGAGTCTGGGAGGTCTACAACAACTACATCTACGGGTAAATATTTGAAAGTTACGATCAGGCACTACAAAGACTTGGGCTACGTTCACACTGCAGCCTGATTCTGACCTAAATCTGATTGATTTTTGCCATAATGTGATCTGCATCTGGGCTTTTCATGATAGTCTGAATAAAACGGATCAGACCCAGGCTACTTGGATATCCTATATAAATCTAATCTGAGTGTGTATGTCCAGGTCACGTTCATCCGACCTGAACGTCACTGATACTCGACAAGACATTATTTCACCCTCTACTGCGCATGCAGAGCGCTTTCAGGTCACATACAAGTCGTATATATTCGGAAATTTGGATTTTACAAAAATCTGATCATTAAAGTGTGAACAAAAACATAGACAACAATATTTTCAGCTTACTGTCTTTTTATGACTGAATGAATTCCATTCCACAAATATTTCCAATGTAACTTGAAGGTGCCGTCTATCTATTCTTCCTAAATCACCCCAGATCAACATGTGACACCTCACTTCCTGTTTCCTTCAGTTTCCAGCTCTGCTACGGAGTCGTTTGGACTCCGGTTGTCGGCTACGTGTCTGGCGAACCCAACGAGCTGCATCTGTACGACGACGAAAGAATCGTCCAGGTGTCTGGGAAGTACGCTCAGTACATCCAGTCGCTGATCTTCGTCACAGACAAAGGCCGCTCCCTGCACGTGGGCCAGCCCGCCGGCACCGCCTTCAACATGTATCCGACCCATCCGGACGCCGAGCTGCGCTTCCTCAGCGGCCGGGTCAGCGGGCCGTCCTCAATACTGACAGCAGTGAGACTAAGTAAGTTATGGTGAAATAAATGGTTTCCACGTTCAAACTGATATTCTCTCCACATTGAATAATTTTGACTTTAATTTGCTTAATATTTATTCATATATTAAAACTTAGATTAAAATCTGCTTTAATGAGAAGACAGTTCTGTCATGTTGGGTTTTAATCGTCTGACCCACATGCAAGAACACCCACAGAACAACGGAAATCAGTAAAATTATATTTATTGCAGAGAATGACAGTCAGAGAAAAAGGGGAAAAAACTGGTCCGGAGAGGGTTCGATGCTTCTGGTTGGAGCTAAGGGTGAGAGAGTATGGTGAGTTCGATGACTGGAGGAAATGGTAAACTGCTGGAAGAAAACTTAACGTTCTTACTTTAGCTGAGATGATACGGACCGGGGGGGGGGAAGTCTGAAGGATCCTGGCCGGATTACTTGAGGTCGAGTGTTGCTGCTTCGCTTATGGTGGTGGGGCAGCTCTGGAGGGCGGACGAGGTCTGGGCGGGTTTCGTTATGGCCGGAGAGAGGAGGGCAGCGAGCGTGGAGATCCGATCACCAAGGTGGGATTCAGGGACTTGGGCATCCGGTGGGCAATAATCCACCGGCGTCACAAGGAGAGGTTCTGCGCTGGATTTTCACTAAGGGGTTCTCAGCTTCTGTAGTGAGAGTTCCTATGGAGGCACAAAAAACAAAGAATCACTAGAAATTCACAAAGTTCGATCACTGGAGAACTTCAGGTGGCCTGTAATACCAAAACTGGCAAAACACTCTGGCACTGGTGTGTAGGCTGCCTCCTCCTCTTATGCTCCTCCAAATGAGATCATGCAGTGCAGGTGATGAATATCAGCTGGTCCACACCCTCCAGGAATGACTGCCAGGCGCCCCCTGAAGGATGGACAGGGAAACAGCAACCCCAACCACAGACAGGAAACACCCAGGAACCCAACAAGTTCATATATATTGTCACTGGAAATTTTTATTTTGCATTTTGCTCTGCAGGTTCAAAGTAAATGATTTTAGTATTCATAAAAAATATGAATGTGTTTCTTGTTATGTTTGTGAATCCTAAACATTTTGTAACCCGTATTTCTGTCTGACTTTGGTTCCAAGGCTCTAACTCAGGATTTTATTTGTCAATGAAAACTTTAATAAAAACTAATCAGAATATATATGTGGCTGGCTTTTCTTTTTTTCTACACACACAAACAAACATGGCTTCCTACATGCCCAATTTAGATCTGGCTTGTGTTTACAGTTAACGTTTATTATTGTTCTTACACTAAAAATAAATTAACACTCCAGATCTCATCCAACTGTTGGATTGCAAATGATCAATGTAATATTGGTGGATTTTTAGTTATTCTGTGAGAAACTGGACAGATCCAGTCCATCACAGAACAAACACACTCACACTTATAAATCAATTGATTTTTCAATTAGACATTTTCCCATGTTATAAGTGAAATAATCTGCCATAAATCGATGTTAAGGAATTATTGACTTAAAACAAGCTCTGATTTCTTGCTCAGATGTTACTTGTGAGTTATTTATGTCTCATTTCAAGTGCAGTAAGATATTTGTACTAGAATGAGCTTTTGAAGGGTATTAAAACGACTCCCTCCAGAACCTGGGGCTGCGGATGATGGAATGACCTTCGGTTGTGACCTTCAACCCAATGGTCTCTTCTGGTCGGGCAAGAGTTACCAAAACAAACATGTTGGCCCACTTGCAACAAATTCTGTTTAAAGACTGAGGTGCTGGTTTTTTAGTTACAACAGAAATAATAGACTAAGTACAGATGTTCTTACTTTCATGCAAAGAAGGGAAATCTTTGCATGATTTTCTTACTTTGCAAGAAGTAAGAAAATCATTTCATCGAGAGCATTTGATCCAAAACTGGATGAAATGGACATGTAGAACTAAACTATGAGCGTTTCCTCAAAACTTGATCTGTTTTAATGCAATTCCTAGAAGTTCAAGTGAGATTTCTCAGAGATGTGGCGCCTGACAACTCCACAGATGAGAGAAAAAAAAAAAGCTCAAGTTGACTTTGCAAACATTAGACTGCCTCCCTTAATCCCACAGATCTAATCTGAAAGCACTAATTTGTTTTGTGCAACAGTGCCAGTAAGAGTGGCTGATTTAGTAGGCGTACCATGCATACTTTAAATGTATTTCTGACAATGCTTGGTGTTGAAAGGTGTGTCTTTTCAGGAAGACATCAGATTGAAACAGTTCCCATCTGCCAATGAGAACCGGTAAAGTGATCAGAGGGAATTACCTAGAAAATGTGCCTGAAGTCATTCCATGCTGGCATAAAGTCATTGCTAGCGCCGCTTAGCATGTGAGAGGAGGAGAAAGGAAGAGCTGCACACGGATTCTGAAAGCTTGAAACATTTAAAACACTGTGAGTATCTCGTTTCTTAAAATTGTGTTTATTATTGTGTTTAGTTGGATTTATGTGCTAAACGATCAGCAGTGGTAACACGTACAAATATTTCCTCCTCAGGTTTTCTTTGCTCCTCTTGCAAACATTTGGTCAGAAACGTAAGAAGTATTTCTGCTTTCTCTGTAATTGTAATATTTATATAAACTGAATAAATCCCTGCTGAATCAGGATTAATTTGTTTCACAGAATGCGTTTCATTGCTGTCCTTGTTTTCCTGACGGCCTGTGCTCTGGCTGACGGTAAGAGAGCAGATAACATCCAGCTCTACAGTTTAGAAATGTGTTTATAAAAGCTTTATTCTACCAGAGTGAAACTGAAGTGCTAGTTTTCCTGTGATGTTCATGGTTTTGCTGGTATTTTTACTGCTTTCCCTGCAGACTCTCATTACTCGTTCTCGTCGTCGGTGGGAGGGGGAGGAGGTGTCTCGTACAGCGTGGTCGGGGACGGCAGAATCACCGCCGTCAGAGTGTGGGAGCTCTCCAACAACTACATCTACGGGTGATTGTTCAAGATTAGAAATCGATCACGACGATTTGGGATTTTTCTGTCAGTCTTTGACTTTCTAGCGCTTTGACTTGAATTTGATTTATTCTTAAGCACCATAAAAAAAACAATTAAATAATTTTACTCTCTTAACTTTCTGCATAACCTGGAGATTTAACTGGCTAAACAATGAAACATCGTTAAATCTGGGGTGCAGAACTTTTATAAAAAAATATGTTTTTGTTTTTAAAATACGATCATCTATATGAGGCAAATAATCTGTGAAAAAATTAAGCTGCTCTGCCTTCTCACAGAAATACACAGCTCAGTCCAAAACAACCAGAACCAGGAGGAGGGTCTCAGCGCTGTCAATCATGTTTGTGTATATGCTGCTCTCACCCCAACCGTTGCTCTCAGTCTATTCACAGGGTCTGTGATGAATGCTAAGGCTAGTTAGCATGGCCATCGATGACGGCAGATATACGGTTTTTCTGGAACGGTAAATTGTTTCTCTGCTTTTAGCAAATTGAGCAGCGCAAACACAAAGTTGATTGACAACACTAAGAGCCTCCTCTTGGCTCTGATTGGTTGTCTTTAGTCTGAACGGTGTAATAATAACTAAATAACAGCTCAGGGAAGACGTGGAGGAGATCAATCTTTTCACGTTAAACTGTCACAACATGGTGACAATTTTAACAAATATGTAAAAAAACCAAACAGCTTTTTATGAAAGTTACATACTGCAGCTTTAAAACAATGGTTTCTCAAAAACAGATCAAAGCTACAAAGCTTTCTCTTCCTGCATTCATGATGTTTTAAAGATGCAGTATGTAACTTCTATTAAAAATATATATGTTTATTACGTATTTCCTAAAACGGTCACCATGTTGTGACATAATCCGTGAAAAGATCGATCCTCTCCACCTCCTCCCTGAGCTATTACTGCCATCTAAATAAATGCACAGTTCTTGACCAAAAGCAAGCAATAAGAGTCAGGACGAAGGACTTAGCGGTGTCAATTACATGCGTGTATCCATTGCTAAATGTGCTAATTTCGGAGAAACAGCTTACTGTTACAGGAAATCTGTTTATCTGCTGTGAATGCTAACTAGCCTTAGCATTCACGACAGGCTCTGCTTTCTGGAAGACACCGTAGTGTAGCAGAGATCAATTGGGGAGAACAGCACACACGAGGGTGATTGACAGCGCTAAGACCCGCCTCCTCGCTCTGATTGGTTGTTTTTAGTTGGCAATGGGAGAAGACAGAAGAGCTTGATTTTTTTTCATCGATTTTCTGCCTCATACCAAACTGTCACAACTAACATGTTTAAAAAGTTTTTTACATAAAAGTTGCATATTGCAGCTTGAAGGGATGTACTGTGAAAGTTGAAATTTAAGATCTACACACCATATATCTAGGTTGTTATCTTCATAAATGTAATAAACTCCTCCTGTCCCCTCAGCTTCCAGTTCCAGTATGAATTTTCTGGCTGGACTCCAGTTGTCGGCTACGTTTCCGGCGAAGCCAAAGAGTTGAAGCTGAATGACGATGAGAGGATCATCCAGATCTCTGGGAAACACTCCCACTACATCCAGTCGCTCATCTTTGTCACCAACAAAGGCCGCTCCCTGCAGGTCGGCCAGCCGTCCGGCCATTCCTTCAACATGTATCCGACCCACCCAGACGCCGAGCTGCGCTTCCTGAGCGGCTGGGTCAGTGGGCCGCCCACTGCCTTCCAGGCCCACTGGGCCGTCGTGGACTCTGACTTCACTGATGATTAATGATGAAGACAAAACGACGATGCAATGCTGCTAATTTCACTTAAATGATATATAGTACATTTTCCCAAACTTTAAAGCTGATTGTGTATCATTCATTTTTAAATCACCGCTTTGATTGACTTTTAAATTAAGATCTGGTAAAGTAGAATGGTTAGTACTGTTTATTTACGAAACTTTGTCTTTTATTGATTTCGTTTCAACATTTTAAAGGAGTTGTGATTTTAAAAAAATAAGTAAACTAAATATACATGAAGGTATTCCATAAAAGAGCCTACTTTATTCCCTTTTTCCCTAAATATAAAGATAAATGCTTCTATTGAACTATATGTATAATTTGGTAAAGGGAGTCTGTTATATTGTCTGTTTCTTTCTTTTTATAAGTTGAGCATTCTTGTGTTGTTCTTTCATTAAAGCAAAATTCGTACAATTAATCACTTCATATTTGTTCCTGCTTCCTTCTTTGTATACAGATGAACAAACATGGAGACAATATTTCACTTTGCAGGGTATTTTTGACATTTTTGTGGCTTCAACAACAATTTATTGTGGTGAAAGAATAAAAGCTTTCCCTGAAAATGGAAGTGGAAAGCAGAAAGAAAGATTAGCATATGCTAGCCTAGCTCCAGCTAGCTAAAAACAGTCGTGAGCCAAAATTCAGGAAATGGAGACATTTATTCATATAATATCCTAATAAATTGTCTTCATTAGCTCCATTATGGAGAATGAAAGACAATTTAAAAAGCAGAAATTAAAATTCCAGCTTCAGTTTTGCACAGGCTAGTATTTATTGTCTAATTATGACATTGTAAGGCCATCATTCGAAGGGAACAAAAGGCTGCGTGCTTTCATTTGTTCTTCCTGTAATGAGTGTTTTTTTTTAATTCAGAGGTAGTACGTGCAGATTATGCAAGAGATTAAAAAGTGGGATTGCCAGTCAGTCCTCATGTCACCGCAGGTTAAAAATAACCACCAGGAAAGTGTCCACTTCCTTCTTATCACCTGCCAAAAAATGAAAACAAACCAATGATTCATGCTCTGTGATGCTGGACCCAAACTCTGTGACCCAAACTCTGACAAGAAAGAAGAAAACAAAAAAACTAAAACTTTTTATTATTAAAAGCAAAATAAAAGCTAAATAAAACATGAGCAGCTGAGAAAACAAATAAATTAACTTTTAATAGCAGCAAATCTGCAGATGCACAACAAACTTTAAAAACCAGTTTATAATAAAAAGACCAGGAGTCTGGTCTCTATTTTCTGTTTCCAATAGCAACATTAAATCTAAAATACTAAAATACAGACCAGAGGTTTGCAACGTTTACAACCCATAGAGCCAATTTTCCCTCAGTTCGGCAAAATAAAAGTCATTTAGAGCCACAAATGTTAAAATTACTTTTTGAAAAATATATAACTTATTAATTTTTTTTTTTACAAATATCTACTACAGGAACAAGATTTTTTTTTTTTTTGCGCATTGAAATAAAGAAAACATTTTGCTTTAAGAGAGTGGACACATTGCTTCTACGGGATGTTGATATTTACATTAAATTATGTCACAAAAACAGTTTCCAACATAATTACAAGATTAGATGTAAACAAAACATTGCTGATACTTTTAGCCTCATTAAATCGAATTATTCTATGATCAAATTGAAAATCTTATATTTGTTATCGTCTGTATTTAAAAGCCTTAGTTGATTATTTATCATTTTTAGCAACATTCGTGTAAAACTGTTCCTCTGTTAACAGCTTTTGTAAAGTATATAGCTTTGCACATTTACCGCTGTTACAAATATAATTTTTTCAGCCTCAAACGGGACAATTTCAGGCTCTTGGGCGCCCCCTGCTGGTGAGGTGGATCTGATCAGATAAGCGCATCAGGTTTTAAACTTAGATTCAGAATTAACTTAGAAATCTGAGTTTCTAAGTTTACCAAACTTAAAAAAGAGTGAATTGATTTTAAAATCATAAAAATAAGCTTTCTTCGGAGCTTCAAGGAAATAAACCAGTGACTTATTTTGAGTGTTCCTGCATTTTTCACATGACAAATGTTTGGTTGGAGGGCAGCTCCTCATTCCTTTCCCTCATCAGATGGGCAGTGAGCCACCAGTTTTGACTCCAGGTGTCACATGGGATGAACACATAACATTCACCTTTCAGCCAGCAGCCAATGACAGACAGGAAACAGTTTAAAGCTTCTGTGAAGTTATTCAGAGCTACTGAGGGACGTATAAAAAGCTGCCGGCCATGTCAGGTTGAAGACAGTCGCTGAGGAAACAGCACAGGTGCTTAAAAAACCCTTTTTATTACTGTAAGTACATGTTTAATTAAATAGATTTGTTGCATGTAGAGAGTGTCTATGATAACTGCTAAGGAGGTTAAAGTTTTCATATTTAATCTGCAGGTTTACCTTTGAATCAGACAGGTAAAGTTGACCATTTCCAACTTCACGTTTCATAAACGAAGTGAACGAAGTTGAACTTTTATTTAGCTGTTTACAGAATGCGCTGCATTGCCGTCCTCGCTTTGCTGGCAGCCTGTGTGTGGGCAGAGGGTAAGAGTACAAACTGCTACGGGATTCTTTAAACTACTCAGAATAAATCCGAATAGTTTTTCTGAGATGTTCTCGTGTTTGTTTCTGTTTGCAGATTCCCACTACTCGTTCTCTCCGTCTGTGGGATCAGGAAGCGGCTCCTCGTACAGCATAACCGGAGAGGGAAGAATCACGGCCATCCGGGCCTGGGAGGCCTGGGGGAACCACGTCTACGGGTAAAAATGTCTGGGTTTGTGTTCAACAGATCCGTCTACAAAATTTTATTTTCTTTGTAAAAAAAAAAAAAAAAAAGTACAACGAACCAATCAATTTTAGGTTTCAGAACAAAGAAAAACATGTAACTTTTACACTTTTATTGATTATATTTTTTTGATAAGTATCTATTGAGTGTTGACATTTTTTTTTGTTGGTTTTAAAATAAAATAAAAAATTACATGCCACAAAAGCGAGGATGCAAACATTTACTTCTACAGGATGTTTATATTTTTGAAAATGTTTAAAAAAAAACAACAACAAATATTCAAACCTAATGGCAAGAAAAACAGATCAAACAAAATAATGCTCACATCATGTGATCCTTTTAAAATAAGTGTTTTTGTAAAAGTGCCAGGGGAAAACAAATAAAATAAAATAACTGAACATTTATTTTAAAATAAATAATTTGATTTATTTGAAATTAACAAACGTTGTTATTATCCATATTTTTTAGAAACAAGAGAGCCGCTGAATAAAATGAAAATGTCAAATTTATTTACACAGCACTTTTAAAAACAAGATTAAAACATCACAAAGGTGCTGCACAAAAACTGTAAAACAATAGAACAAGAAGAAATAATAACAATACAAAAAAATAAGAGTAATAATAATAAGTAAATAAAATAAATATAAAACATCACAACAGAAACGTTACAGTACCAGGCCTCAACTAAATGCCAACGAAGGAAAATAAGTTTTAAGAATTAGTTTAAAATAATCCAGACTGTGAGCAGATCTAATCTGGAGAGATTAGAAAAGGAGCAGCAACGGAGAACGTCCGATCTGCTTCACATCGGGTCCGAAGAACTTTAAACAGCAACTGACTATTGGATCTTAAGGTTCTGGACGGAGTGAAGATCCAAAAGATCCTGAAGACGTAAGAGGCCAAAACATTTAAAACTCTATAAGCTGCTAAAAGAATCTTAAAATCCATCCGACAGTCAGAAACGTCCAAAATGTTTTTACTTTTTTTATTTTTTAAGAAAACAAAAACCTAATTTATCAAATGTGACGTTCATTTCCTTCTACACAGTTCAAAATGTTCTGATAGTTACATCCATGGATTTATTTTTATCATTTTTATTTATTTATTGCGATTATTGTTGTTATTTCTTTAGTTTTTGGAGGGCTACCTATTAAATCAAATTATTTTATAAATATTTCTGATTTTCTATTTAAACTGAGTTATTTAAAATGGAATAAAACAGAATCATCACCTTGTTTTATATATTTAAAAATGTTCGTAATTGATACATTTGGCTTTGTGTTTTTTTTTTATACATTAGAAAAAAACTGCACGCTTAAATATTTACACTATTTCTCTTTTGAGGTTTTCTTAAATAGAGAAAGTAAAATATATTTTCCAACTTGAGGAAAAAGGTAAAAGTCTCAGAATAAATAAAAAATGTTTCTTTTTTAAGTCCAATCCAGGAAACAATCACCAGAGATTTGTAAACTTTAAAGTTTAGCTATTTATTGGCCTTTTTATTAAAACAAAACAATTTTATGTGTCACATTTGGTACATCAGGCTTCACCATAATTTCACCATTTCCAGTCAAATGAAATGTAATTATTTTACCTTTTCTTTCCCCTCAGCATCCAGTTCTGCTACGGATCCGTTTGGTCCGAGATCGCCGGATACACGTACAACCAACCCGTAGAGATCAAGCTGTTTGAAGATGAGAAAATCATCCAGGTGTCCGGGAAGCACGCCCACTACATCCAGTCCATGATCCTCGTCACCAACAAAGGCCGCTCCCTGCAGGTCGGCCAGCCTTCGGGTAATTCCTTCAACATGTATCCAACCCACCCAGACGCCGAGCTGCGCTTCATCAGCGGCCGTTACCATGGAGGCCTCAGCGCCTTCCAGGCCCACTGGGCCGTCCTGGACCAGAACCAGGGTTGGTGAACAAAATAGACCTCCGCGTGGTTTCCTCCACTGCACTTAGCTTTCTTTTTGAGCAATAATCTGACTGTGAATTTAATAGGTTTTATCTCTTTTAACACTAATTAAGTAGGTGTGGAATAATTTGCTAATTTAAACCAATCTGTTGCATTTTTGTACTCTCAAATTTAATAAATTAGTACTTATTTAACGATCATTGCTGGTTCTGTATTCTTTTGATTTAAAGAAGTAGCCAAGATACAAAACAGGTTATTGTTATTTTTTGAAAGTGTGTGAATAAAACTTCTTAAAAAAAATAAAAAAAGCTGAAATTATTATTTTATATTCTTTTATGTGAGTCTGCTGAAAAATGTCTTATTTTTCTTGATTTCAACAAGAAAATGTGTAATATATTACATAAAAGTCTGAATATGCAGGCCTGGTACTTAATCTGATGGCATCTTGAGTTTTGTTTACAGCCGGACAGGTTGTCCCAGAACCCGCCAGCAGGGGGCTCCAAAGCGCACTTCAACTTTTAAAGAAAAATGTTTTCCTCTCATGATGTGATCAACATTTTAACCCTTTCATGCATGAATTATGATCCTTTGAGTCAGGATTTTTTTTCCAATATTTTTTATTTTTATTTTCTTAAGGCATATAAAAGGCAAGGAAAATTTTTTGTAAAAATATATATTTTTAATTTTTCTTTTTAGGTGATCAATTGTAATTGTCTCCAAAAACAAAGTTGTTATTTTAAAAATACATCAGTTGTGTTGTTCTTTAGGGGTTATCTGATGTCACAATATTTTTTTTACCTGTAAGAGTCGTCGACAGTAGAAGGAGGGACCGGGTTGGTCGGCATGCTTTTTTGTCTGTCGGCCATATTGGATTTAACAAAAAATAATTTCTTGCATTTGCAGCTGATGGCCAGTAGTTGATGGTGTATTTTATGATGCATTAGTGTCCACTTCAGTGGTCAGTGTGGATTTATAACAAATCCACAAGAAGCACAAGAAAATGGCTTAGATAGCTGTCCACTGTAGTGACCGCTATGCATGAAAGGGTTAAAAAAAATAAGTTTTAGTTGAATAATTTCAATTAGTTTTCACCGACTTGTTTATCTAGCATATATGACAGCATATAGGGTTTTAAAAGTAAAAAAAAAAATCAGAAATGTTCTTTTCTAGAAAATTATTGAAATTAATCTAAAAATGTTCTGAGTTGTTTTTATAGCAAATTTTCTCATTTTGTTGCACAGAATTTTTTTCCCTAGAAAACATCTTTATTTTTCCTTTGGTGGACATTTATTTTTCTTTTTTCTTCCTATCTATGGCCCTAATACGCTGTCGTAACTGTATATGGTCAAACTATTGTCTGTTTTTATTTATTTTTTTCAACAGATTTTTCCTGTGTTCAGGTGAGATTGATGCACCTTTTATCAATGTATTTTATTTTATTTTTATCTCAAGGCGCTTTACAAATAAGAGGTGCCATTTATTTTTTTTATAAAGAAATAGATAATCAAAGCAATGTAATAAAATAAGATCACAAAGATCATCTAATTTAGAGCTTTCAGTTGAACATAAAGTTTGTTTTTCCACTGGATTTCTGATGGTAAAAGGAGAAAACTTTCATGATCTGTGACAGATTTTGTCACAGTTGCCAACATCGGAGTTAAATACCTGAGGTGCAAAATCAAACTGTATGAGGCTTTTAAGTTATTTATTACCTCTTACATATTCTTTTTATGCAGAACTTACAGTGTGGGGGAATAAGATGAAACACCTGAACTGTTCCTCAGCCTGCAGCAAGACTGTAGGGGGGAAAACCACAAGACAGGCGGAAGTGGAGACAATGAATGCTGAGAAGGAGCAGCAGGAGTGGGAATCAGTGCCAGTAGAAAACTGATACTTCCGCATTCTGTCAGACAGATTATCTTTTTATCTCAGTGTCAGTCGCCCTTTGTCTCAGCCACGCACGGCTGCAGACAGCGACAAAGGACCTCATAAAAACACATCTGTTGTACAACTTGGTTTTGTTTACCTGACTCTCACCTGTAATACCTGTACTGCCAGTCGCTCCTTAGAGGAACAGCCTGACCTGCTTCCCTTTGAGTTCACTTCAACTTGGTGGGATTCTCACTAAGTTGAATTTCCCTTTCCAGACAACATTTCCCCCAAAGGAGACAAAGATTCTTGATTTGAGTCGAAACCCACCGTACCTGGGTCAGTCAGTGTGCACTCATATCTAAAAACATACAAAAACAGCAACGATTCTCTAATAGGATTTCTTCATTGTTTCTTTCCTTTTGCAGATTGTGACAGTAAGGATGCAGATTTAGTGGAAGTATGCACAGGGATGACCAGGGGTGAAAGTAGTTTTAAATTCTTGGGGGTACTATTTGGAGTTTCTGTGCTGATAATTTCTTTTTTGCAAAGTGATAAAAGCTGGGTAGCTCTAATTGCTGCAAAATAAAGCTGTATTTCCCTCAGCCCACTGGCTGCAATGTTGACACCTTGAGATGCCATGAGACCTAAATCCTGAACATCATGGCATGGAGTGGACCCCAGTTTTCCATGTCTGGCATATAACCATTCATTTTAAACTGGTTATATTGATCCTGTGTCCAGACAGAGGGATAATCAGCAGCCCAGCATCATGACCTGTTTGTTCTGAAGATCCTGCAGCTTCCACTTCTCTTCCTAACATGATGCCTCCTCACCCTGACTCTCATACTGACAGGAGGAACCACAGAGCTCTGTTAGGTTAAAGCTCATCTTCTGAAGTTGGGATGTTTTACCTCCAACAGGTTCCAGAGGAATCACCTCAAACTAGATGTTGGACTGGATTTTATTTCACTGTCATTTGTGAATGTTAGCTTCTCATTTTCAACAGTGGAGCTATAAAGGTTGAAAAATGTTATCATTTTAGAGAAAGTCTCATCAACATCAATATTTCCACTAAATAAGAGGCAAAAAAAAAAGTTTGACAGAGGAAAAGCCTCTCAGACTCTGAGCTCAAAGCGAGATGCCCAAACTATTTTTTTTAATATTAGACAATTAATTTAATTTCACATAATTATGGCTGTAGAAGCCATTTGTCTGTTAAATACTTAATGAAACATATTTCCCATGGTTTTACGTTCCCATGAGATTACGCTAAAAACATAACATTCAGTCCGTTACAATAGGTTTTCAGGCTTGATATTTATTTTGCGGTCATTAATAAGCCTCCCTGAACACAGCGGTGGTTGATTAGTTAATTTTAAACTCCTGCTCTGCTCATTATTTTGGTAATAGAACCGAAACGCACAGAAATGCACAACACCTTGTAGAAACAATAATCACTGAGATTATTATTGTTGGGTCATTAATTTGAACATGTTTTGCTGATTTGTGTTGTTGTTCTTTAATAAAGTTACAAACATTTTGATAAGCCAGTCAGAGGAGGACGTGCTGGTCTCAGCCTCCTGGCAGCGTTTAGTTTGTCACCTGATGCCGAGATCGACTCAAAACCTTCCGCGATCGACATATTGCACCGCTGGTCTAGCAAAGCATTAAGAGTTCAGAAAAATATGAAATGGGAAAAAAGCTACTTATTAACTGATTAAGTCGTGTTTTAGATTGTTCTTGAAAAACTAATCAGTCACAGCTGATTAGTGGGTTAATTCACGGCTGCACAGTGAACCCATTGATTCTTTACAGCAGACAGCCGCTCCCCTCTCTTGCAGGTACTGTGTACCCCCGCTAAATTGTTTAGGGGTACGCAGTACCCCACCGTACCCCCCTACTTTCACCCCCTGCCAGCAACCCACTAGAGCAGTGGTTCTTAACCTTTTTTGAGGTACCGAACCCACCAGTTTCATATGCGCACTCACTAAATCCTTCTGTAGTAAAATATGATTTTTTTCCCCCCCAAATTCTAGTTGGGTTACCCACCTAGAGTCTAGTTGGGTAAACCCAAGATCACTAGTCTTAAAAGGTAGAGTCTCTGAGAACAGTTCTTCAAAATATAGTCAGTGTTTTCAACAAAGTTGAGCTGACTGTCCAGGAACGACCCAAGGTATTTAAAACTTGCCAGTTTCAACAGGTTGGCCATCGAGAAAAACTGGAACCACTTTAAGGTCTTTAGATCATTTAATTAGCTCTACATTCTGAAAAACTAACAATAAATAACAAAGACTTGGTGGTATTCTGATTTAGTAATGTAATTATATTAGTTGTGTTACCACCTCCATGCCACTAGAGGCAGTAGCAGGCCGGAAAAGATGCGACTAAGGAGCAGATTTAGAAGTACACCGAAAGCTACAGAATTTGGTAAAAACGGTGAGTTTTGCTGAAGTAATTAAAGACACAAGTTCAAATCCATGCTGAGAGTTTAACTCGGTACACAGTGATTCACACTGGTGAAAAGCCATTTTCATGTGTGAACTGTGGAAAACGTTTTAGTCAAAAAGGGTTTTACTGAGCACATGAGGAGTCACTTAGGCAAGAAGTTGTAGAAGTATTTTCCTACTTAGGGTGCGTTCACACTGCAACCTGAAGTGACCCAATTCCGATTTTTTTTTACGTAATGCGACCTGTATCTGATCTCTTCATGACAGTCTAAACAACACAGGTCGGATTCTTTTTGAATATCCGATACGGAGGATTAAGTTGTTAACATGCTGCTCCGGCCAGGCAACAACTTCAAATGTGTAAGCGATGCTCCACTGCTAACCTCCATGTTTACTTCCGCAAAAATTCAGCTCTTCTTTTTGTGGCTGTTGGCAGAACACTGAGACCGCTGATGCTATTGCGCCCTTTACTGCGCATGCGGGTCCCTTCAAGCTGCAGTGTGGTCGCAGAGATGGGCAACCCTGATTTTTTTTTCCTAAGGTGGTACTTTTTCTTTGCTGGCATATTCTGTATCGCCAAAAAAAATCATTCTTAAAAACTGAAAATCTATGGAGCAGTTTAGTAATGTTCAGTAGAGACAACATTAACAGAGTCTGACCAGACACAGACTCCCTGCCAGAACATCCTAATGAGATTGGACTAGCAGGATTTATTTTTATTATTCTGTACAACAGAGAGATTTTGTGAGGTTTACTTTTATAGTTGTTTTTTTTTTTTTTTATCAAAAATGGAACATACTGGAATGGGTGATTGTTTTTAATTAATCTATACAAAACTATATTTGTGTTGATGTTTGTCTTTAAAGCAAAATGAGATTGAAACTGATGTCAGTTGGTTCAGGTTATATTAACCAGTCTTACTGTGCCTATTTAAAATCTTTTCAAATGAAATTAAATTAATTCGTACTTTTAAAAAAATTCAAGATTCACCACAAACTAATTTTCATGCATTGTTTGTACAAAGTATGTGTGATTGATTACAATAAATTACTTTGTCTCTCGTCTTAGTTGTAACAACATGAAGGAGATCGGAGCAACTGCACTCTCGTCTAAATGCACCATGTCCTGCCGGTAGAAATCATCCCCAGAGTCACTAATGTCCCTCCACAGATGTCAGAATATATGTGAGTGTACAAGGAGCAGAGGGGCAACTCCAGGTTAAGAGATAATTATGTGTAGATTTAAAATTTCTGACTGTTACTGTATTGTAGGAAATTTTCTTATTTTGTGTAACAGTGAAACATGTGGGATGTAAGAAAAATTTTACCTATGGACTCGAATACTAATATTGTATTTGTCTTATTTAAATCAAGTGGAAGAGAAGATTTTAGTTTTTTTCGATGACAACTGGACTGTATGAGAAATCTTTAATGTAATAATCGTATCATCCAGAAGGTGGCAGTAATGCCACCATATTAATGCCGACAGTCAAAAAAATCCCAAAGAAGGTCCCCATAGCTCGCGTTGGCGGAAGGAGGACGGAGAAGCGAGCAAACCAACAAACAAACGAAGGCGGTAGGATTTGAATTGGCGGATTGCATAAACTGTACATTGACTGTAGCAGCATGGCTTCTACATCAGGAGGGAATAGTGGAAATGAAATGGAGTGGATGATTTCCAGATCAACAAGAATGAAAAGAGCTCTTAGGAAGAGGCAAGAAAGGGCAAGAAGTTGGTCGGAAGAAAGTGAAGCAAGAGAAGAAGCTAACAAAAAGACAAAAACAAACGACAGGGCG